>NW_013666201.1:302302-316987 GCF_000517525.1 Limulus polyphemus | reverse complement strand
CAAACAAACAAACAAACAATTTCCACAGCCGTACGTTAGCCCTTGCTTCTTACCCTCTATCCCGGTGCGCCTGGCATGGCCTGGTTAGGGCGCTCGACTCGCAATCTGCGAGTTGCGGGATCGACTCCCGTCACCGAACATACTCACCCTTTTAGTTATGGGACTTTATGATGTGATGGGCAATTCCACTAATCGATTAGAGTAGCCCAAGAGTCGGCGGTAGTTGCTCTTGACTATTTGCCTTCCCTTTAGTCTATCACTTCAAAAATTAGGGAAGACTAGCGCACGTAGCCCTGAAGTAGGTTTGCGCAAAATTCAACAAACAAACAATCTATCCTGGTGTTACGGTATGCGTGTTTGTTAAAACTGTTAGATTGAAAAGTGACTTGTTCTCTTTAGTTTGATTTGTTCGTTTTGCAGACTGCAAAGTTAGCTACATTTTTTTATAATAAAATTATCTGTATTTAATGAGAAAATTAAACAGTTTGTAATGTTGAAGTGATATTCTGTTCCTGTTTGTGAGATTTATAAGATAATTTATTTTTTGTGTTAAAATCTCTGATGGGTTTAGGAATTATAAAAAGGCACAGACGTATTAATGTTTCTTCTTCAACAAAATGCAGCTTTGTTAGAAAACATCCGTGAAAGTTTTTGTTTGTGTTAGGCATAGAATACACGCATGTACTGTATAAGAACTATAAGATCAAACAGCACACACATACTACGGAAAACATGCCTACCTGATGATGGTGGATTGTACAAATACGCCCCTATAGATGTAGACATTTTGTATTGAGAGAATACAAGTCTGAAACGTATTTTAAAACTTCCATCAAAATTTTTTTTTAGTATTTACTTTATGGAACAAAAGTGAAAAGTCTTTTTTTTTTCAAGATATCGTGAGAAATTTTTCTTGTCAGATTTATCACATTTTTGTTCGTTGTTGGCATCATCATCACTCAATAATTTAAAAGTGTTCTAGTAAAGATCTCTCAAACTGATTATAGTTCCCATCAGTATGAAGCATATTTATGGTTAATTAAAGTTTTATGCTTTATTAGAAATTTAAAAAAAATCATTATGTGCATACTGAATAAACGGGAAAAACAGTAGATTGATTTATAGATAACGTTTTCATTTATCAAAGTAGAAACGTTAAGAAATTAAAAATCGTACATATTGGTAAAGTAGTTTTTATATAAATATATCTTATTGAGTTTTGAGTAATGTATTTATGAAGTGATTAGCCCTATTTTTTAGATACATAACCAGAAACTTTGAGTCTTTATTCGGTAATGATTATGGTCACGTGTAAGAAGAATCACATTTGCTTAATGTATTTATCCGCGTGCAGAATTTAATTTATTGATTCAGTTTCTTTGTCTGAAGTTAAGCACAAAAATACACAATGGGCTATCTGTGCTCTGGCCACCACGGGTATCGAAACCCGGTTTCTAGCGTTGTAAGCCCGCAGACATACCGCTGTTTATTGATTCGGAGAGAATGCTACGAAATACGTCGTTTTAGATCAAGCTTTTCAAAAACATTTACTGACCTACAAAAGTAAAAACAACCAGGACTCTGAAACTAATTTGAAGTTATTTAAACTTTGAAATATCTCAGTGTATCATCATATTAACTTTGTTTCGTTTTTTATTTGGTCAACATTTATCTATATCATCTTTCAGAGTTGTATCGATAAGTTTCAAAATTTTTCAAGTACGATTTTAGCAGAATGGTGATCAGGTTTTATGAAGCAGTGAGTTATGTTTCGTTTCTGTTGATTAAGTTTAAGAACACTAAATGTAAACTTTAGCCTAACAAACGTTGTAGAAGTGTACCTAGTATCAAAATGTAATAACATGGCTGTCCAATAAAGCTCAGTTCATGGCCTGATGTTATTCTGATTTTTAAAATGATAATGTTTTGAATTACATTCGCAACTCGCCTTCTTCTGCTCTATCATTAGATTTTGACGGCATCTTGCTCTTGTTTTCTGGAGACATAAATCATTTTGAAACTCCCTGAATTTATCGATTAAACCATTAGAAAAAAAACGTCTTTGATGTTTTCTGTATTACTTTCGTGTATTTTGGCTTGTACTTTCACGTACTGGTTTAAACCTTACATACATACACATGTATTTTAGATCAATACACACATTCTATAAGTTGATAGGTCTATAGCTATGTTTTTCACTAATGTTTCTCCTCTACACGTTGTTTAAAGAACATGACCAACATAATTTGAACATAGGTGGTTCTACTTTTTTTCGCTCCTTTTATTTTCTGTATTTTGACTTTAAGCGTGAATGTTAATATTCAAATCTGTAAAGAATTGAATGAGAAAACTCGATATCAATATCTGATATAAATTATATGAATAAATTATATTAACATGAATGTTGATCATACTTGTCCTGTTCTTTTTATAACCTTGGTCCTTTATCTTGTTATAACCATTATGAAAGCATTTATTTTGCAACTGATTATCAAATCAAATAAATGAACTTACAGTAACAGTTGCTAATACATCACTTCTAGTCATTTTCGTAAACGTTTAGCTGTTCTGTGGCGTAAAATGCATTAAACAATAACGGATTTTATCAGAACAATTTCATAATAATTTACAAAATTTGATAATACTTATATATTTACATATAACATTACTTTATCATACGTGTCGGACCATATTGCTTCAGTTAAATGCTATTCATATTAACTTCTCATACATATATAGATATAAACTAAAAAAAAAAAAAACTATGTCTTGGTTCAACTTATTATTATGGCTATGGTGACATATGCCTATCAGTTCTATTATGGCCATGTTCTGATTTCTTTTACCCCAGAAATTAGTTTCTTTCTGGTCCAAAATAATTGAAATAGCGTAAAATAAAATAGTATTACAAAACATTATAAAATGAAATTATATTTGTAAACAAATTAAAAGAGCATTTTATGATGGATATGTACTTTAATTACTGTAATATATATATTAAAATCATTAAAGAACACGCTACAAAACATTTCACTCTACCAGCATATTGCTTGTATGATAATTTACGTTGAATTTTAACATGTTCGTTAAAAGTAAGGATTAATACGGGTACTAAAAGACTCATTAAAAGCCAGGCTTAATACGAACCTAAAAGGTTCATTAAAAACGATGCTTAATACGGGCGTAAAAAGTGAACTTTAATAAAGGTTTTGACTCCTACTTACGTAAAATAAAGGAAAACAGGCTTTTATTATGTTTCGAAAGTGTATTTTGTGGAATAATATCTTAGCTGTAATTGTTTGTTATATGGACTACGTCTCATTATTTATATGGCTGAATTTAGTTCAACAGACTGGCTCTAATCATAGGGATGCTAGTGTATGGACTTAACTAATAACATTATATCGACAATTCTAAGTAGCTTATGAAACCCTGAGTTTTAAGGCTTTTAGTGTATATTTGTGTCTTTATCTGCCACACGTAGGCATCAAATCACAGATGATCTGCTTTCGCCGTTTTTACGTATTTGTGTGACTTGTTGGTTTTTGAAGCTCTCTGAAACTGAATGCGGGTAACGTGTATCAAAAGCTAATTCAGATTATTATTTATTTTATGTAACGAAATTCACGTTTACATTCAGTTTAGTTTAATTTTCTTTGATTTTTGTTAAGCGAAAACTGTCTTCACCACAGTAACACGCATTATTTATTATTTGAGCGATAGAAACTGGTAAAGTATTGGAAACCAATAGGCCTTATGCTTATCGACTGCAGGTGGTTTAGTTATTCATTTTTGAAATTCGATGTTGAAACCTTATAACTCTGAAATTAAATAGCATTTCATAAAAACATTTGTCTCTTACCATCCAGCTGTTGATTTGGTTTGGTTTGTTTTGAATTTCGTCCAAAGCTACACGAGGGCTATCTGCGCTAGCCGTTCTTAATTTAGCAGTGAAACTCTTGGGCTACTCTTTTACCATTACAGCGTCCACACAGCTGAAAAGATGGGCATGTTTTGTGGGACGGGGATTCGAACCCGCAACCCGCAGATTGAGAGTCGAGCTCCCTAACCACCTGACCATGCCGGCCCCCAGCTGTTGAAGAGTTCGTTCTCCTACCTAGACTTTAACAAAAATGCAGATTTAAAATATTATTTTTACCCACCTTAACATCTGCAATGGATAAATTAAGAGGAATATGAAAAAATAACAAAAAACATTTGCAATTTAAACGTGATTTTTATCACAAATTGTTTAAGGTTATTATAGATGATATTGCATGATACTGTTTTTAAAGAAAATACTATGGTTTCCTTAAATTTTGTTGCCTTTTTTTAATTGTTCAAAGTAAAAATAACCAGCTTTAACACATTTGCCCCCCCCCCCAGTGGCACAGAGGTCGATACCCGTGGTGGGCAGAGCACAAATAGCTTTATGCTTAATTACAAACAAACAAACAATTAAAACATATAAACTATTACCGATAGTAAGATTTATATGGCTCTGAAGTATCTAAGGCATCTCCCCCATGGATCAGGGGTAAATTTCTGGACTTATACTGCAAAAATCCGTGATTCGATTTCCAGCGGTGGACGGAGTACAGTTTGCCCATTGTGTGGCTTTACACCAAGAAAATAACAACAAATAACTGAAACTAATATTATCAAATATGACTTTTTCACGTTTACACTCAAAATAATATTATTTTAATAAATATACAATTTGTGCATATACATACCCTATACTATTATAAAACGATTTAATAAATTCACATTTGAATTAATATAAAAGTATTTCAAGTTAAATTGGAGTGATCGCGTGATAATTGCATCCTCTGAAATGATAATCATATGGCGAGTTCGTTTTGTGACGTGTAAGTGCAAGTATTGCGGCAGGTTTATTTTTACCGGTCTGATCTGAATGTGTACAAATTGCGCGTGTAAAGCATGATAAACATGTAGCCTAGCGTCAGAGTTGATGCATGTTAGCGTTGTAACTTGTATCAAATTTCATTCAGAACTATAAGAAGCTCATAACCACCTGCTAGTAATCTTAATTAATTTTTTTTGTAACATCCTCTGTTATTTGTATATACTATTTCCTACTCTGTACTTTGTGTTCTGGTAATCTGTTTGAAATTACGTTGTGTCTGTGTATGTGTGTCGTTAACGTGAAGAAAGCATCCTACGGTGAAATAGTTTGCAGACTGTATATCAACTTGACGCCTCCATTAGCATTAGCAACAATAATCCAACGAATGCGACGCCTCCATCACCATCAGCAACAATAATCCAATGAACGCGACGTCTCCATTACTAACAGCAACAGTAATCTAAAGAATGCGACGCCTCCATTAGTACTAGCAACAATAATTCAACGAATGCGACGCCTCCATTACCACCAGCAACAATAATCCAAAGAATGCGACGCCTCCATTAGTATTAGCAACAATAATTCAACGATTGCGAAATCCCGTATCTGCAAACAGCTGCCGTTTATAACCGATTTCATTTCGTGTTAATATGTTTAATCTACTATAGGTCGTGAAAAAAGCTTATCATTTTTAGTCACAAGAGACAATTGCGAGTCGAACTGTGACTTTGGATTTTCGCTGCAGGAATAAGGAATTCTAAAATCTAACTGCATAAACTTGAACGTAAATTTCTGGGCACTCTTTCCTTTTTTTATTTTTTTACTATCCTACTGGTTATCTGGAATAAACTGTTATCGCATATGATTTAGGACTACAACGACCTCTATATGACTGTGTGACTGATTATGAAAAGAACGTTGTTTGTATGTATAGGACATTGTTCGCTTAAGGTTAACAGGAGGGCGAGGTGTAATCAATATGGTATCAAAGTCTGTAATTATATGTTCATTCTTCTTTATGTAATTTTTAGTAAATGTTTATAAATTAATACATATTATCACACGATCGCACAAAATATCCTTATAGGATCTGTATTAAAAGTGTGAATTTCTTATACAATGGGTCCGGTAAACCAGAACTTTAACATGTATTCATAGATTTCTATTTCACATTTTGCTTCTCTATATTTTTTCACACATTATCATTATCCATTTAACACTATCGATAGATGATACTAAGCAAGACGATGAGAAAAAAAAGACTTCGAAGCAATAGAGCAATCCAACTGTTCAAAGTCCAAGTTACTTCTGAAAAAGACGTTAAGAGTTCTCCAATACACTCGTTTGTTCCGCCGGTAGTCTTAAAGGCAGAAAGAGAGCGTAAACAGATATCAACAGTCAAATGATGACGTTTAAACAGATATCAACAGTCAAATGATGAAGTTTAAACAGATATCAACAGTCAAATGATGACGTTTAAACAGATATCAACAGTCAAATGATGACGTTTAAACAGATATCAACAGTCAAATGATGACGTTTAAACAGATATCAACAGTCATATGATGAAGTTTAAACAGATATCAACAGTCATATGATGAAAAGTTGAAACAGATATCAGCAGTCAAATGATGAAGTTTAAACAGATATCAACAATCATCTGATGAAGTTTAAACAGATATCAACAGTCAAATGATGAAGTTTAAACATATGTCAGCAGTCAAATGGTGAAGTTTAAACAGATATCAACAATGATGAATTTTAAACAAATATCAACAGTCAAATGATGAATTTTAAACAAATATCAACAGTCAAATGATGAAGTTTAAACAAATATCAACAGTCAAATGAAGAAGCTTAAAACAGATATCAACTGTCAAATGATGAAGCTTAAACAGATATCAACAGTCAAATGATGAAGCTTAAATAGATATCAACAGTCAAATGATGACGTTTACTATTCATTTAACACTCTGGCCACTGTGGTGACATTTCAGACGATCTTAGCTTCGCTCTTTGCAAGTTTCTGACCAAGACTGCTCAATGTGGAGGGGAGAAGAGAGCAAATAAGGAGAATCACCCTCTGCGAGAGATCAAACAATGGCCCACTTCCTCCTTAATAAGTAATAAAGCCAGCACGTACACAACTAGGAGATTTTCAAGTCTAAAAATAATTTTCTTTTATAGCTTTGTACCCTTAGTAAAACGAAACAATTCTTTAAAATTTGCATGGTTCATTAAATGTTTTTCAAGAAAACTGGTGAATATTTTAAGTAATGCCTATTCTCTGTGAACCTATACTCTCATATGTATAAGTATTTAAATTTTGCACAGCAAACAGGAATTATATTATAAGGTTACATGCTTATTTACTTTTAACGCGAATAAACCAAAATATTGAAATATCTAAATCTAAGCAATTCCACTTAGAAGTCGTTAGACCGTTTACCTGATTGTAGGTTAGGTTACTATAATTCTGTGGTTTAAAGCTGTAACTTTAATACTTTTAATTCAGATATTCGCAGTTACATACGTCTGTCTCTAAATAGCTTAGCTTGAGTAAATCACGACAACTTCTCCAAGCTGTTTAATACAACTTCTACCAAAAACTTAATTACTAAAAAAATATGGTTTAATTTAGTTAATTGTAAGTGAATACGCGGTTTTATGAAAAGTGTCACGTGTTTATTTTTCTTCTTCTTCTTCTTATACTGAAATTCGAGAGGATTTTCTGTAAAACAGCAAAAAAAGTATTTTCCTCCTGTTTTAATGCTTGCGGTTAAGAACTACATGCTAACCTCTAACTCAGATTTAGCTGTTGTATTTTTTCTCACTTGTTGTTTAAAGACTCAATACGTTTCCAAATACTATTTTCTGCGTACTCTTGCATCACCTCTTTTATTTTTAAACATGCTTGCATCGCAGAATTTTTAGTTCTAGGCTTATAAATACACGCGCACACACAAAACGGAATCCATATTTGAATGTAAAATACGTAAATAATCCATCAAAATAAAGACAACCTTCCCTTCTGTGGAATTATTATTTTTAATAATCATGAATGTAATCAGAATAACTCTTCTGGTCTTCCCATTTATTCCTTTGAAATTGAGAGGAGGGGGAGGGGTAGTAATGTAAGAGGAAGCCTTGTGCCAGGACAGAGCTCTGATAAGAACAAGCAGTTGAAGTCACGTGAACGAGCTCGTGCACAATTGTGAATTCGACGAAATGGAGCACAAGTGGAAGGATATGAATTTTAAAGCTGGACATTTCCTCATAGATTTAAATGCGGTATGGATTATTCGCATCAATGTGCAGACGTACGATTGTGTGTTGTTAATCTATGGATTATTCGCATCAATGTGCAGACGTACGATTGTGTGTTGTTAATCGCCACAACATCACAGTCATCTAAAGCTGCCGAGTAACAAGTTGTAAGCGTGGAAAATTTTAGGAGTGTATTATTTGTTATACCTTATTTCAAGACAACCAACAAAAAAGTAGTTTCATTCTGAAGTGGATTTTACTGTGAAGATCAGATATTCTCTGTTGGGCCGTAATAAGCAGTGTTATTGTTTTGATTAAAAGACCCTGTAAAGCTTGAAATATCACGACTTTTCTGATCTGAGGTGTACGCTACTAAAATATAAATGGTTAGTCTATTTGAAGAACTGATAAACAGGGTGACATTTAGACTCGAAATAAACACGTTTACCGAAACGTTCTCGTACTGTACACACACACACACACATCCAGGTTTTAAGTAGATTCTCTTCCCAAGTAAAACACCATTTTTTTTTGTTTCGCATTTTACTTACTTACAGAATCTTTTTTCTCTAAAATGAACAGTTTGGAATGATCTACTTTATCACCAATATTAAGAGTTATAAGTGCTTCTTTCCAGCTTGAGAAGAAACACTCGCTGTCCCAGATAGTTTGATATTATTATTTATACGCATATAAATTATAGGTGTAAATATTGTTTTTTTTTTTTTTACTTTCGAGATTAGAACAACTGTAAGTGACATTGTCTCCCTGAATAGCGAAAATTAAAATAATTGTTTGTTGAAAAAAAATTGCTTGTTTGTGTCAGAATTTTCGCGCAAAACTATAAAAAGGGCTATTTGCGCTAGATGGTAGACATCCCAACTAGTCAACAGTACCCATCACCAGTGTTTCGGTTACACTTGTCTGACCGAATAGCAGGATTTGACCGTCACTCTTATAGCACACACACGGCCCCAAAGTGCGAGCCGGGAAGCCTTAGAGTCCGAGCACTTTAACCATTAGGCTACGTGCGGCGCAAAGAAATACATATATATATATATATATACAATAAACACTATTCAAATTTTTTTCTCTACTTTCACAGGCCTTGTCTATAATTGTTATTTTTTCTTGTGTGAATTATTTCGTAAAATAATATAACTGTTAATTGCATTTTGTTTTTTGAAAGATTTGTTTATGCGGTTGTGCTATACGAATATGACCCGTAGATTAACAAATACGGAATGTTTTATAACATTTACAAGTCACAAATTATTACCGTTTTTGTCTAAACACCGAAAAATAGCCCAAAACTTACTTAATGATTGATGTACGAATGGCGATATTAAAGTTTCTTTTTTTTATGTGTCCAGGAGGATGTTCCCTGCCTTCAAAGTCCGAGTGTCCGGTCTGGACAAGAAGGCAAAGTACATCATGCTGATGGACATTGTAGTGGATGACGACTGCAGGTACAAGTTCCACAACAGCCGTTGGATGGTGGCCGGTAAAGCTGACCCGGAAATGCCCAAGCGGATGTACATCCACCCAGACTCGCCCAGCACTGGGGAACAGTGGATGCAGAAGGTGGTGTCCTTCCATAAGCTGAAACTCACCAACAACATCTCGGACAAACACGGCTTTGTAAGTACAGCTACACATCTCTCACTTTCCTCTTTGTTCAAGGTCTAAACTCGGTGTTCGTTAAGTAGCCTAACTAGCCTATTGACACGCCAAATTGTACACGGCTCGTCTTGTTTGCTGATTGTGGCTTTGAAGCCGCGCATTAAGTATATCCCACTCTGAGAAGCTGAAGTGGTTTTGGCGGGCTTTAGGAGCTTACCTTTCTGTTAGCGCCGAACTAACTGTATGTATGTATGTATGTATGTGTGTGCCCGCTTTTGGCTAGAACAACATTTGTTAACACTTTTCCACGGCTGCGCATGCGTCGGTAGCATCGTGGCGAGTCTGGCGGCAACAGTCTTGACGATCGCCGTATATGAATCACTCGTAAGTCCCTAAGTGCTTGAGGGGTCGTTAGTATTTGTTTTTGTCAATTTCAGAGGCGACTGCGGCGGCTTTTCGGGTGTCTAGCACCGGGCTTGGATGAGCTGGTATGTTGTTTGCCGGTTGCAATCCTAACGTGTCCGACAACGAGGCTTGTCAGCCCCTGAACATTTAGCCTCCAGCTATGCTTAAGTGTACCTATATATTTATCTCTATCTTTCCCCTTATTGCAGTGAATATACCAAGGCCATTACCAAAAACAATGACCCAGCTAAGTACCTCCCAGTGTTCGGTAGGCATAATCTCGTACTTGCCATTGTGCTGCTCTAATAGGCTCTCTTCAGGTATATCATTTTACGTTGGGTACGCTCAGCAAACTGTTTACTGCTGCTAGAAGGAACGGAAGCCACCGACCGGGGTAAGCGGGTGTGCTGCGGGCGTACTGTTTGCTTGTATTGAGGTATTGAGAGGACAGTTGACGTGGGAGAAGAAAAACCTGTCTGAATACATGTTTTAAACTTGGTATACTTCGGTAATGTAAATCTCATGGAACAGAAGAGTTTTTATTACATTTACGTTCATGTGGATTTTAAAATCATTAATGTATTCAAGTATTTATTCTCGTTAATTGACCATCCTTAACAAACCTTAGTAAATTTTGTCCTGTTGTTGTTTTTCTTGTTTTGTTTTTATATGGGAGTTCTGCAAACATTCCATGATTTCAAAAATCAGTACCTTAAGCGTTGATAGTAAATTAATATTTGTATCGGATAAAACCGGAAAATCTGGAATAAGAATAGGGCATTGAAAAATAAACTAAAAGCGCTGACAGTTTTCAGAAAGCTAGACTTGTGTGATGAAACACGGAACTGAGAACTTACTACAGTTGGAACAGTGAAATATGCAAAGTATCAAAAATTGTAATAGGAAAATAAAAGCTTGTATTAAATGAAAAAAGACAGAACAAATACAAGTTTCCATATGAAAATATATATTTATATTTAAAAAAGTTTTGCTATACAGCTATCCAGTTTGTAGTTTTTGATCAAATAATATCTTAGTTTAGTTTTAGATTAGCTTCAGTGGAGGTAGAATATAATTTTTTAGTTGGTTATTATTATTGGACATTTACAGTGGGTGGTTCACAGGCCTGATACAAAGATATATGTAGCCGAAATTATGTGACGCACTCTTTAATTTACAGTCAATAAAGATATGATTAAAAAAAAGGTGTTGCTTAGAATAAAGAAAAATCGAACTTATAATACATGAGAATAAAGATTACAATAAATACTGATTTTATGGCTTACTACTTTACTTTAGAGAAATAACCAAATACAAAACAAAAAACAGTTTTTCCCAGTAAGTTTATTTTGTTCTGTTGTTAAACAGCGCGTAATTGTGATTGATTTTGAATTAAATGGTTAAATACTAGAGACAGTATTAAGAGGTCTTGCTGCCCACCAGTGGCACAGCGGTATGTCTGCGGACTTAAAACGCTAGAAACCGGGTTTCGATACCCGTGGTGGGCAGAGCACAGATAGCCCTTTGTGTAGCTTCGTGCTTAATAATAAAACAGTAATAAAACAAGAGGTCTTGCTAACCCTATTTGTGGTTTTTTGGGTTGAGACATTACGTTGAGTTTTTCAAGGAACTCTCTTTACTTTTTAAAAGCACGTATAGTTCACAAATAAAACATTTTCGACAAAACAAAATCTACATAGGTTTCCTATCTAACTGTGTAATTCTTGTCTTTACTAATATTTCCTGTCACAGAATATTTGGAATTATCTTTCGATTGCATAAACAGAAGCCAGAAATGATTTTCTTGTTTCCCTCACCCGTCAAAATTAAGCAAGTGTTTGGAGTTTTATGGAGGATATAAAATTTCATCTAGGTATTATTATTTTATTACTGCCCCCTGGTGACTCAACGGTAAAGCTGGGGGCTTATAACGCCAAAAATCGGGTTTAGATACTCGCAGTGAGCACAGCACAGTCAGCCCATTGCCCGGCATGGCCAGGTGGTTAGGGCACTCGACTCGCAATCTGCGGGTCGCGGGTTCGAATCCCCGTCACACCAAACATGCTCGCCCTTTCAGCCGTGGGGGCGTTATAATGTGACGGTCAATCCCACTATTCGTTGGTGAAAGAGTAGCCCAAGAGTTGGCGGTGGGAAGTGATGACTAGCTGCCTTCCCTCTAGTCTTACACTGCTAAATTAGGGACGGCTAGCGCAGATAGCCCTCGTGTAGCTTTGCGCGAAATTCAAAAAACAAACAAACAATCACTTAGGATGTCTTATCATCAAGCGCATCTAGCGGCAAATGAAAGAAAAATAATGCGGAGGTGCTTAACAGTTAAAAAGAACAGTAGAGATAAATGTTTAATAACTTCTAGAATGCTTTGATCCTTTCTGTCGCCATTTCTTAAATTATTTTACTTCTAATTGGTAAATTTTCCTGACGTTCTCCTGGTGATCATTTAATGAATTAACGTGGAAATATTTTACACCTACATATACACTGTACTGATTAATTGAAAAAAAAAAGAAGAAAAAGAATGTTAAAGAAATCTGGTTAATTATTTACTGGAGTGACATATATACATATTTGAAATATATGTTTTATAGCGCCTCCTGAGGAACATACTAAATTCTGCATATCACTTTTCTGTTTCATTTTAATGTAAATTAAGAACTTATTTTGCCGCTGTGAACCAACTGAAATGTTGAGTAAATGAAACTTTAACACGAACATAATTTCCACTGCTACATATTTTACTTATGTACGATATTTCACTAACTCATAATTCATGCACTTGAGAGACAGACACAATATTCCACTACGGCAAACAATTTGGTTTATCTCTCCCCTCGTGACACCAACTCTTCACGACAGAATTACGTTTTACTTTTTAGGTGTTGTATTCGTATTTGTATTCTCCACAAATTTCTATGAGACATTGAAACAAAATTGTTTACCCTTACCTACGAATTCCGTATTCCCATTCGTATTCAACGAATGTAACAGTTCGCACGACATTTTACCTGTATGTGGCATAGAAAAAAAAATTATACATAGAAAATACATATTACACTTACACAAATATGTACTGATATATAATATAATGTAATATGTGAGTGTTTGTATATATATAATGTGTTGATAATGTTTCATCACGCGTTGTGCTTTCCCGAGAAAATGTGCAAGTTAACAAATAGATACAATATACTCCATGTCAAATTAGACACTCACATTGTATTTTGTCAAGTTCAAAAAAACATCTCAAACGTATTTTCCACATTTATTGGGTGTACATTTTTTTTATGTTACGTGTTGCTTTTAGTCTTTATACTAAAATCTTCACATATTGTTTTAACAGATTTTTCAAATTACATGCTGTAATTAGTAATTTTCAAGTTAATCACGATCGTTAATTTAGTGGATATTAATTCTAGAGAAAAGAAAGTGTAAATGTGTTACTTGTTCAACTATTAGAATGCAAATATATATATATATGTATATAACAAGCAAATGTACTAACAAAAGCACTTCGTTCATTTGGTCCGCCATTAAGCACACGTAAATTGACAACGTTCATTAGGTCCGCCATGAAACACACGTAAATTGATAACGTTCACTGAATCACCTGCCTTGAAACTACCTCGCAGGTGGGGACTAATGCAATCTAATAGTCATTGGCCATAAACGTCAAATTAGTCAAAAATGTTTTCAATTTCCAATGTGTATATGTGTCTAAATGGATATGTTTCGGTAGCTTAACAAAATCCAGTGGTTGAATAACTAAGTGTCTATATTAAGACTTAATAAAGTATATAAGAAATTTAGTAGCCATGATTAATATTGTATTACGTATTATAATTTCGAATGGTCTGAAACCGAGCTAAGTGATACTTTAAATTCCTTAGTTAAATAAATGCCAATATGTATCCAATTTATAATATTTGCCAAGAAGATTAATACACACAGTTTCTTTTTTAATACAAATATGCTTTAATATATAAACAACAATACAATATACAATAACAGTTATTACAAATAGTTATTATAAACAATGATTTATATACAAACGTTTTACGAACATACAAGCAATGTAAAATCTTCTTTCTAGTCTGGAGCTTCCTTGATATCTAATCGAGGAATGACGATGTGCGAGTTAATTCCGAGTTGACGTAGGTACAATTCACTTATTAGGGAGCTGACTAGCTCTATAGTCCTCGCTGATCACACGCCGATTACAGGTCGAGTTTCTTTTACCGCTGAAGTTATATAATATATTCGTAAAAGTACTAATGTCCGATGTGAATCTATTGAAATTAAATGATTTGTAATGTTAGAAATTTATAGATGTTCCTGGTCAAATATCAGAAGTTTCTCGATTAATAAGTGTAGTAGCAATCACAGTTATAGCTTCCGAAGTTTATAGCAACCCAATAATAGATACTGTTTATAGGCGCATCGCGTTGGTTGTATATATATATATAGGCGTGTGGAGAGATTCTACGAAAATTCAGATTACGTAT
>NW_013666201.1:279519-301404 GCF_000517525.1 Limulus polyphemus | reverse complement strand
GGAGAAAGGGCTAGAAATTTCTTAAATTCAGATTTTAAGAAAAACTTCCTAGGGCTAATTTTACAGCTGCGGAGAAAGGGCTAGAAATTTCTTAAATTCAGATTTTAAGAAAAACTTCCTAGGGCTAATTTTACAGCTGCGGAGAAAGGGCTAGAAATTTCTTAAATTCAGATTTTAAGAAAAACTTCCTAGGACTAATTTTACAGCTGCGGAGAAATGTCATGACGTATTTACAAACTGAAATGATTACATAATTTCTATATGTGTTTGTGTATATTTTGGGTGTATAATAGAGTTTTTTGACTTCGACATAGCTGGACTATAATCACTTCCTTAACCGATCTTCATCCACAGTCTTAGAACGCTAACAGCTATGCCTCGCTCGTCGACGAACAATAGTAACTACAGGCCAAAAAATTGTACTATGTCGGTAACAAATGTATTGTCTTGCCAAGTAAATACTGACAACAGCTGAACTGTGTTGTAAGATAATGATAATAACGAAATAGTTGTCTCTATAGCAACTCATAATTCTAATACTTTAACTTTAGAGATTACCATTGTCTTTATAATAACCTTGTAGTGACAGCAGATGTCTTAATCATAATTCTTAGTGATAACTTTGGATTATCCCTGTTTTTATGTTAATTCTTTATTGATAACAATTGGATTATCTTAATCTTTAAATTAACTCTTTAGTGGTAACATCTGGATTGTGTTGCCTTTATTCTAATATTGTAGTGTGTAGTGACCTAAGACTGTCGAAACATTGTTCTTGTACTTTATTTTAATTAAATTTTTTAATACCAATGTTACTTATTACAATTTCGAAAGGTCTGAAACTGAGTTCTGATAATTTAAATTTAGTAATTAGATATATGCCGATATAACTCCAATTTATAATATTTGCCAACAAGATTGATACAAACAGTTTTCTTTTTTAATACAAATATGTTTTAATATACAAACAACAGCACAATTTACAATAACAATTATAACAAATAGTTATTACAAACAGTGATTTATATACAAAAATTTTACAAACTTACAAGCAATATAAAGTCTACTTTCTAGTCTGGATTTTCCTTGATATCTTATCGAGGTTCACGATGAGCGAGTTAATTATGAGTTGAAGTAGGTACAATTCACTTAACGGGAAGCTAGCTAGCTTTATCCTTGGTTATTCACCAGCCACACACGCCGAGTTTTCCTCCTTGAAGTTATATAATGTTTTCATAAAAGTACTGATGTCCGATGAGAATCAACTGAAGTTAAATGGTTTCTAATGTTCGTACTTTGTAAATGATCCTGGTAAAATATCTTAAGTTTTCCGATTAATAAGCGTTATAACAATCACATTTATAGCTTCCGAGGTTTATAGCACATCAATAATAGATACTGTTTATAGGCGCATCGCGTTGGTTATATTTATAGGCGTGTGGAGAGTTTCTCGAAAATTCAGATTATATAACAATATAAAGCTACATTACGCGTTTACGCACACACACATATATTGTTGATTCTTACTCTCGAGAATCTTCTACAACTTTAGAGAATAGGCGGCAGTTTCGCAATACATATTTAACACTATAAACTGTGTATGGTTTTAATATCGATGTTTGTTTAAGTCAAATGTATATTTAGAAATAAATGTATAATAATAAATCCGTCACACTTGATATAAATAACGTAAATTAGTTTATACAATAGTAGGAAAAGAAAACTGAATAATACAACATTCGATGTAAACATGGCCGGCCCATTGATAGATTTCTTCATGAAATAATGTAGACATTATCCAATATTTATGACAAATATGGTGTTTAAAAGTATTTTCAGCGTTCGGTTTAAACATGGTCCACTGTTATATTTCTCATGTAACAATATGGACATTGCCCAACATTGATGATTAAGTATGGAATTTAAAAGTTTCTCAACATTCGATGTAAACATGGCCCATTGTTAGATTTCTCGTGGAATAATGTGAACATTATCCAACATTTATTATTAAATGTGGAATCTAAAAGTCTCCTTACACACAGTCATTTGATTCATAGATGGTCTAATTTAGCTCCGAGATTTCTTGGGTGAAATAGTGTTGTTGAAAAGTGAATATTTTTTCCATGGAATAGTAGGGGTTCCTAAATGTTAGTAGAAAAGTGTAGTTATTGATTGATGCATGTAACAATGTGCTTCAGAGACGAACACTGTTGTTATATGAGTATTCTTAAATGGAATAATGTTATTATATGAGAATTCTTAAATGGAATAATGTTATCATATAAGTATTCTTAAATGGGATAATGTTATTATATGAGAATTCTTAAATGGAATAATGTTATTATATGAGTATTATTAAATGGAATAATGTTATTATATGAGAATTCTTAAATGGAATAATGTTATTATATAAGTATTCTTAAATGGAATAATGTTATTATATAAGTATTCTTAAATGGAATAATGTTATTATATGAGAATTCTTAAAGGGAATAATGTTGTCATTGAGTATTCTTAAATAGAATAATGTTATTATATAAGTATTCTTAAATAGAATAATGTTGTCATATGAGTATTCTTAAATATAATAATGTTATTATATGAGTATTCTCAAATTAAATAGCGTTTTCATGTGAGTATTCTCAAATTGTGATCTCATGTAAGTATTCTTAAATGGAAAGTCCCCCCCCCCCAGTGGCACAGCGGTATGTCTACAGACTTAAAACGCTAGAAGCCGGGTTTCGATACCCATGGTGGGCAGAGCACAGATAGCTCATTGTGCAGCTCTGTGCTTAACTTCAAACAACCTTAAATGAAAAAATAATGATGTTATGAAATGGAATGGTAATGTTATACGAATTATCTCAGAAGGTTTATTGGAGAATATTTGTATGAGGACTATCAATGCTTGTCGTCCCTAATTTTGAACTGAGGACTAGAAAGAAGGCAGCTAATCAACAATCCTTGAGCTACTCTAATTGAATAGTGAGATTTGATCGTCACTCTTAAAACGAACGCACTACTGCAAAGCACGGGACGCGATTTTGCGCCAATGGGACACAAACCCTCGGATCTACGGTCAGACACGCTAACCATTAGGCTATTTGTAGAAGGAATGATGCTACTATGGAATACTATGGGAAAATTATGAGTTTTCAACTTAATATTGTGAGCTTCTGAGCACCCATGGAATAGCGTAGTTTATCGGATATTCTTAGAGGAAATAATATGACGTACTGAATACTATAATTAAAATAATGCACTGCAGTCATTATTTGTAGATAGAATATAATAGTGTGATCCAATGATTATCTTTATTAGTAGGAATCGTATAAGATTACTCAATGAAATAGTATGACTTACTGAGTATTCGTATTTATGACGGTGTAGTCAAGTGAGTATTATTAAATGGAACAGTGTATCCAATGAGTAAACCGAGTGATTACATAAAAAATACGGTGGTTGATGATGAATAAGCTTCTGATATATATATCTTTAATGTTTGATTGTAAATATGTCCGATATACTGTATTCGTACAAGCCATGAACGCCTAAAATTTGAAAAGATTTAACACGATTTAAAGTAATTCGAGAATTTTAGTACAAATGGTATAAGTTGTACTTACATTTAACAAAATCGACAGAAAAATAAGATAACTAAAAATAATGTGGAAAAACAAGCAAACTACTGTATATTTTATTGTTTTGTAAATGAACAGAACAACAATTCAATTCGAAGAAATCAGTGGGTAAAACTCTCCATAATGCACTGTCAAGTGCAATAAACTACTCGTGTAGCTTACCTTTATATGTGGTGTAATAACATTAGTCTCCCCACCCCCACCCCGTTGGGACAACGGCAAGTCTACTGATTTACAACGCTAAAATCGGGGGCTAGATTCTCCTAGGTGGACACAGCAGACAGCCTGATGTGGTTTTGCTATATAAAACACACACATACACACACACTTAAATACTAGGAGAAACAGAAACCTTTTTATGGTACCATCGACATTCAAACTATCTAGATATACATAAAACACTATAAATAGATCGATAAATGTTCCAACTATGTGAAATAATTAGCACTGTTATTTAGACTCCAAGCACGATGGCATACAAAAGCGTAGAAAATGAATATTTTATAGAAATGATAAAAATATTTTAGATAGCTTACATCAATAAAGTTCAAAGATGATGAAAATGAATAAGGATATCTTGCGGATGTAAATGAAACGCTACTTTTATTTATTACGCGCGTTTCCCATGGATATAAATGAGCCTGTCGATTGATAATGCAGCCCATTCAACCAACACGAAACTGTAGTGAAATGATGTTACACTAGAGGATGCAGTGCTGAGGTAGCTCTCAGGGAAGGCAGTAGAGTAAGTACATAACATTCGTAGAGGGTCTCCTTTTTCCAGGTTGCATTTGTGATAAGTTAAGTACAACTGAACCTATCGCTGTCGTCAGTCGTGCCGTAGCAGAACAAGCTAGCACATATGTGTGTGCACCATTTTGAGAATCATGTTATGTCGTCCAATGTCTGGATTTGCCAATTTCTACACAATCGTAATTTTGGTTCGGTCAAATATGCGAATGTTTCCTTACAAGTTGTATCATGTTCAAGCACTGAAGGAGACGGGCTTATCCTCGTGTGTTGATTTTGCTTTGCAGTTCTTGGGAAGACAGAAAGTCGATGACCAATGGCCTGCTAATATCTTAAGGACTGATGAAGTACACTTCACTGGAAGTGTCGACATGCGCAATAGCATTATCTGGTCTGAAACTGATCCACATGTAACATTTCCTACACACCTACATGTTGCTAAGTTGACAGTGTGGTCTCACAGCTAACATTGTTATTGGACCGTAATTTTTTGGACCGCAAACATGTGTAGTCAGTGCTGCATGGTACCAATGTGATTCCTATTCTGCATTAACTATAAGTGATGGACACTACAATATCCACACAAGATGATGCCCTCTCTACATTTTGGTAATCAAGCGAAATCGTCTTGTGGGAGAACTTTCAGGGCATAATAATTTCGCGCTACTTACGTTGTTAATAGCCACCTAATTCACCGGACCTAACATTATCCGATTTCTTGTTGGGAGGGAGGGGGGTTCCTGAAGTCATGCGTGTAAGTGGGAAGCGTTGTGCCAATTCCAGACCTCAAGGATGCAATTGTGAGGGAAGTGGCCAGCATAAAAAATGAGATGCGCGTTGTTGCTGTGATGTTCGTTGTCACACTGATGCAATTCATTCTGCAAGCTGCAGAACCACATTTTGCACAGTTGCTATGATTGATCAGACATTAGACCATAGTGATGCTCCTGGTGGCAACATGTAAAAACTACACCACTTACATCTGTGTGATACACTTAAAATCCCTTTGTAATTTCACTCTCCTGTGCGATACAGTTTGGGAGATATAATGCGATGAACTGCGAAACTTTCTTTGCAATCATATTGTAGCTGCAAGTATCTACCAAAAATGTATGATTCCTATACAAGAAAAATTAATACATCAGAATCAAATTGACTGATAAAGCAAATTAAAGGTTATTTTTTCATATTGTTAAAACATTATATTTGGATAAATGTTTGTTATGAATTTCGAATGCCTTAAAACAGTTTATATGAGTTAGGACTATAACTATAGCTATTCCCATATTTGACAGGCATTCAGACTTGACAGTTGTTTGTCACTTGAAGGAGTTTACAAAATTATACTTGTCAAAATTGGATAACTTTTTCTCTGATGCTCTGAGATGTGATTAAACAGCCAAGTGGAAAAATTGGATTGAATAATATATATCAAAATGTGTAGGTTTTGGTACAAAGTTTTGAATGAATAATATTAATATTAGGAGAAGTAGAAATAAATGAATAATAAAATGGCGAGGAATTTCACTTAGGGATATTTAATAGGTATTTAATGAAAGAGAAAGTTCTGAATGCCATTGGCAACAAAATATATTAACCATATATAGTGTGGTATATGTGGTGAGTGGTTAAAAAATTGTAAGGTTTATTTTATAGTTCGTTGTATGTTGTTTGTGAATTGCATCAAAAGAGAAACGCCATAAGCATGGAAAATAGGTTTCAGTTTCAATAATAACACTAAAAGGATGGTCGTTTGAGACATTTTGTGATCACCTCCAGTTAACTCTTCTTTTACGTTTATTGAATATTGAAAAGTATATGAAATACCTCACTATAAACCTTAAACTTGTGTGATAGTGTACATTCAAAAGTATTTGAAAATTTGTTTAGTATAATATGATTTCTAAAACTATAAGCATCTAGATTAAAACAAATATATATATGAAGTAGTTTACAAAATCATAATTGTCAAAATTGGATAACTTTTTCTCTAATGCTCTGAGATAAGGAATTGCGAGACGATAAAAATAAAAGTCACTGAGAAGACCCATGCTGTAGCTAATGAAACAGAATGTTGAATCTTATAGCCATTTTTATGAAGTAAAATAATTGAAATACATAAAATCATGAGGTGGCTCATTAATGGTATATAAATTCAACTGTAATTTGTTTTCAAAAATATAGGACAAGAACGAAATAAATCATTTCTAATAATTGATTTATTACTGCAGATTGTAACCAAAACACAAGAAGTTAAATAACTTAGTTTCAATACGTAAAAATGTTTGTGCAAGTAAAAAACGTTGATCTTTCTCTTATTATTTTATTTAACTTTAGTTTCCGCTACTGATGATCCCGAATCTCCCTTAGTTTTTTTGTTATTTAGGGCTAGCGTATAGCCCGTCAAAAATGGCGGGACAAGTACTACTACCCCATCCCATAGTATACCCTAACCTCACATTTGATAGCTAACTGAAATAAATAAATTTTGCGAAATCAAGCTTGACCGACAAAGAGGCACATAAGTGCAGTCGAGGCAATCAAACTTCGGTAAATTCCTTTGTGAGGCAATCAAAATTAAGGCAAAAATCAGTTAGATTAACAACTTCTAATATATAGAAAAGACAGTGCTTTTATGTAATACTACGTTCCAACAATGGCTTTCATGCTTAGCAACAAAAGTTTAAACTAATATTGTTGTTAGTCTATGAACTGAAAGTATAAAATAAAATGTATTAATAACAAAACTGGAAAAATATTTGTTTCTTTCTTAGATTAGAGTCTCCGTTTATTAAAGATATTTCTTTAAATTAAAAACGTTGGTGATATAACAGAAAATAGCTTTATTCAAAAACGATTTAAGTTTAAAGTTGAATCGATATTTTTATGATAAATTTTATGCACTTGGCTCTAGGCTAGGTGATCCCACACTACGTCTTTACTTTAGACTTATTTACTTTAGACTTTTAGACTTATTATGATACCGCTAGAAACCTGGTTTCAATACCCGTGATGGGTAGAACACAGTTAGCCCTTTGTGCTTAATAACAATAACAACAACAACTTTTATGAGTCCTCCTCTTTCAAGAAATCAAGCTAGATGTGACGTGACACACACTGGCTTTTATATAGATTAGATTCTTGTTATGAGATATAAAATTGGTGGTCATTGAATTTATAGCAATAGTGTCCAGTTTAGGCTGTGCTAGAAAAACTAAAGTATTTTTGTCACTAAGATAGAGTTATTTTAAATAACTCATTTGTGTACCAAGTACTGTTGTAAACATTGAGTTTACTACTCAAGTCATCTTGCAGGCATCGGGATTTAGGTGTTGAAGACCTGGAAAAGTCAGATTCTAGTTGATCTCTTCCTTCCTCCTATACTGTAGTAATTCGTATTCTTCTAGTTGATTCTGAGTCAAGTCAAACTAGGTCGTTTGTTTTGAATTTCGCGTAAAGCTACACGAGGGCAGTCTGCGCTAGCCGTCCCACTGCCAACGAGTTGTGGGATTGACCGACACGTTATAACGCCCCCACGGCTGAAAGACCAATTTTGTGTGACAGGGATTCCAACCCGCGACCCTCATATGATGAGTCGAGCGCCATAACCACCGGGCTAGGTCTAACTAACCGGCACGGTGTAATAAAATATCAAATACAAATGGACAGATCGATTTTCAAAAGGAGAAACGGGTGGCTGAATATGCATTGAATGGATCTTAATTACGTATTTCAGCACAAGCTTTTCTAACCACTAAGTGTTAGTTTCATTGTCAAGCCATTTCAACAATAACGTCATACTTTACATACATTTGAAAACATCATCACTTAGCAGCGTTGTTAATTTATTCGATACTACATATTGTAGCCCAGTAGTCAACAATTACAATCTTTAGTTACAATGCAAAGAACAATTGTGTGTGTATATGTTATATACATTATACATTATATATATATTATATATATATATGAATCTAATTATTATGTACATTGCAAAGTAATATGAACCGATATCAATGGTGAATTAAAGATAACACAGAACAAAATGTATATTTAGATACCGTAAAGGCGAATTTCTCTGTTATCTTTTAATGCTTCTTGGGCCTACTGAGATATAAAATATCATATAAAACATTACCATGAAACCAGGCTTCTTATTT
The DNA here is from genome assembly GCF_000517525.1 of Limulus polyphemus. Taxonomy (NCBI): domain Eukaryota; kingdom Metazoa; phylum Arthropoda; class Merostomata; order Xiphosura; family Limulidae; genus Limulus; species Limulus polyphemus. The sequence goes on along the minus strand of NW_013666201.1, from coordinate 292,853 downwards.
CTGTTCTCTACTTAACAATTTCTTCGGAAACGTACTTTAGGAAGTTGCACACGAAACAAATGATACTTATAATAACTTCACTAGAAAACAACTGAGCCTTGAAATTGTTAAATTTCGTGCTATGTTATATAATAAAATTCTTATATAATAATAATGTTAATTCAAACACACAAAATTGGGGAATTATACAAAAAAAACATAGTAGATATAAATGAAACGACGTTTGTCTTTAGAAGACAATAGTAAAAAAAAAACAAGTTCATTGAGCATATAATAAAAATTCCGTTTTTTAAATGAAGCTCAGCTGTTGTTCTGATCATTTTACGTTTGTTTTCGTCAGCTTATTAGGGTTTTCAGGAGTAACTGTGGCGTCCATTATATTTAAAAGATATTTTTGTACAGTGATCCGGTTTGTATACATGGATTAATTGTGATCATTGATCCAAACGGGGATAACATATGACATTATGTTCCAAGATATAACAGTAGATTTAATTTGATTTAAATAACGAATTTCTGCGTTTAAACGCACAAAAATGGAGCTAAATGGGGATTGTATAAACATAAATGGAATAAATGTTCTCAGTACAGTAATTCGATTACTAACTTATATAGACAAAACGTATAGCCACTTTGAATTCGTTACAAGTTTGTCACAGGAAATCTAGTTCAGTGATTCAGTTACTAACTTACATAGACAAAACGTTTAGCTACTTCGAATTCGTTACAAGTTTGTCACAGGAAATGTAGTTTAGTGATTCAGTTACTAACTTATATAGACAAAACGTATAGCTACTTCGAATTCGTTACAAGTTTGTCACAGGAAATGTAGTTTAGTGATTCAGTTTCTAATTTATATAGACAAAACGTATAGCCACAGCGAACTACTTTCTAATAGGCCTAATATCTGTGATAAAAATCACGCAAACTACATATACCCGTTTTTCATTTAATGTCGAATCCAAGTAATTTTAATGTCGAATAATGCAAGCTTAAAGAAATTTATTATAAAATATCCACTAAATTTAATTTAAAATACGATTCCTATTCATTATTTGAGAAAAAACAAACGAACAATAAATACCTGGTGACTTTATCCCTATGAGACTTCTATTTCTTTTCAAAGCTCCACCAGATTTCGGCGTTTCAACCGTTACTTTATAGTTTATATAGAAATGCATGTAGTCACGGTGAACCAATTACAATTTTGTGTACAACAAGTATAGTACAGTGAAACGAGCGCTAGTTTACGTAGAATAAATATAGTCCAGTGAAATGATAATTTGTTTATGCATAAAATAAATATAGTCCAGTGAAATAATAATTTGTTTGTGCATAAAATAAATACAGTCAAATGAAACAGTTACCAGTTTATATGGAAAAATGTAGTCACAGTGAGGAATGTTCTTTAAGCACAGTATAAATATAGTCCAGTGAAACAGTCACTAGCTTATGTACAATATTAATATAGTCCAGTGAAATAATTATTAGTTTATGTATAATATAGATATAGTCCAGTGAAATAATTACTAACTTACGTACAGTATAGATATAGTCCAGTGAAAGAATTACTAATTTATGTACAGTATAGATATAGTCCAGTGAAAGAATTGCTAATTTATGTATAATATAAATATAGTCCAGTGAAAGAATTGCTAATTTATGTATAATATAAATATAGTCCAGTGAAATAATTACTTAGTTTATGTATAATATAGATATAGTCCAATGAAAGAATTACTAACTTACGTACAGTATAGATATAGTCCAGTGAAAGAATTACTAGTTTATGTATAGTATAAATATACTCCAGTGAAACAATCACTAGCTTATTTACAATATAAATATAATCCAGTGAAATAATTACTAGCTTACGTACAGTATAGATATAGTCCAGTGAAAGAATTACTAGCTTACGTACAGTATAGATGTAGTCCAGTGAAAGAATTACTAAGTTACGTACAGTACAGATATAGTCTAGTGAAATAATTACTAGCTTACGTACAGTATAGATATAGTCCAGTGAAATAATTACTAGTTTACGTACAATATAAATATATTCAAGTATTTATTCAGACTTGGAAAGTTCAAAGAATGCTATCTACCTGTCTAAATTTAGTCTTTCAGCTCTTAGACCCCGCTGTGATAGATACAGATGTTATTTTCCTTTGCTATTTATTTCCTGTCAGTGTACGATGATGATAAGCATCTTAAAGGAAATTGAATACAAAATCACCACAAAAAATTAACTAAAACATTACTTGCACGAGCCCCGATGAAGCTACAATGGCGAAACGTTGGCAGAATTATTCATTATTATTTGGAAAGTAAAGTTAATTTTTTCTAACTCTATTACCGACATGTCTAAAAATCCGTCCAGTAAGCACTAAAGATTGTGAAAAACAACAAAATATCGCTTATAGTCGTTATAAAACACACACACACACACACTTTAATTTCTTTACAAAAATCTGGTTCAAGATCCCAGTCCTATAGGCTCGGTGGACAGAGCAGATAGGCCGATGTGGCTTTGGTATAAGATAAACACATACACCTATTGGCTGTAAACAGGACATTTGTGTAATGAAACGGATTATTTTTGTCTAATCAGTTTCTCAGTTTAATGAAATGAAAATAAGGAGGTGTAAGGTGTATGGATACATGGGGCAACTGAACATTTGAGATTTACGTCATAATAACGCGGTTAGGTGTTCCAGGTGGCACAAAAGGAGTCCCAACCTTCTGCTTTCCGTTGCCTCTCGGGCCGGATGTTTCAGGGCGATAAGGCGGTTATTACAAGCAATGCAACCCCTTGTTGGACAAACATGATGGAATGCCGTTTCCTTTGTTTCTACGACGGCTTACTTCTAAAAGTTATGGGTTAGAACATGGAACTGGCTCAGTCCTTCACGATGTTCGTTAATATTGTTTTTCTTTAGAGACTTGTTCTCCCGTATTATTGCTTGCTGGGTTCAAATGTAAGCTAACTTCATGACATGAGGAGCGACATTTTATGATCGTCGTGCCGACAGGTTTAGTCTGTAAGTCAATGCTAATAGCGTTGTAGTGTATCAGCAGGCCGAAAGTACGATAACGTTGACTGTTGTACAGCACACCAAAAACAACGGATTTGAATGTTTCGTTCGAACGGGGTGCTGCTGCGTTTCGTAATTCGCGTGATTGTTAGATACTTTTGAAACTAGAATCTCGTAAAAGTTTATCAAAGAGCTTTGAATGTTCATAACATGAGCCTTATGGTAGACCCTAGTTATATGTGGTTGTGATATATATATATAATAAGACCTATAAAACGTGCGTGTACGGAGAATTCATTGCGAAATCTCCAGGAATAAGTGCCTTATCGAAGTAGAAAAATGTATATTAGGCCTAAATACGGTAAAATTCATGACTTACGTGATTCTGGAAAGACTTATATCTGGTGTAATGCATATGAGACTTCTTGGAGATGAAAGATTTCTGATACATCTACTTATTTGATTTCTATGAGAAGTCACGATTATATTAAAATAACTTCTGATAGCTCAATTCAATTTAGAAATATTCTATATAATATGTTTGGCTAAATGCAGGAATCGTTATTTTTGTTGACTGTGACTTAACCAATTCTTGTCAACGAAAGGTCTGTTTTTGTTTATTTGTTGTAGTACAAAGCTGTTTTAAGAGCTGTGTGTGTGATGTGCACACCACGAGTATCGAAAACTGGTTTTTAGAAATATGTTATGAACACTATAAATACCAGTTATGTTAAACGCATTCCTTTATTCGAGCCCTAAAGTGGCCTAGCAGAAAGTCTGAAGGTTTGTAACGCTAAAAATCTGGTTTTAATATTTACGGTGGGCAGAGCACAGGTAGCCCATTGAGTAGCTTTGTGCTTAACAACAAATAAAAACACAAACTTGCTCTCTAGTGGCCCAGCGGTAAGTCTGAAGACTTATAAAATCCTACATTAACAACTGGTATTTATAGTATTCATAACATATATATCCTACATTAACAACTGGTATTTATAGTGTTCATAACATATATCCTATGTTAATAACTGGTATTTATGATGTTCATAACATATATACTATATTAATATAGGTGTGTATGATAGACATCATTAACACTAGATATTCAGTGGGCGTACTATAAAAATATGGTACCTTTGTTTAATTCATCACCAATATTATCTAGCTTTGAAAGCTTTCAAATCCTTAATACACGAGGGATCGTTTGAACCCAATTAGAATAATAACCAATCTTTGTATGGTACGCCCTCACCATTAAGCATTCAATTTCAGTATAGTGTTTTAGAGATTCAAGGTGCATGGAGAAAATCTTACTTAGGCCTAGCAGTAACCACTCCACCGTATTAAACAAGCTTTTTATCTAGATAGTATTGTGGTACGTTAGATATAATTCCTGAATTGCAGGAAAGTCAAAGATAAAACTGTGGCGTATGAGTTGCAGGTGACGCAAGTCATGTGACTTTTTAGACCTGACCTATTAGAAACATGGTGGATCTAAGAATTGATTATTTTCTTCAAGAATATTATAATTCCTCTACTGTCAAAGCGATAAAGCAGTTTCCTATATATAGCTATATTATATGATGCCTCTAAATACTGATAAATGTATAATGCTTGCTGGAAAGTTCTCCCCCCCCCAAAAAAAAACCAATAACAAACTTTTACGTATGATAAATCCGCAGAAAGTAATATTTCAAAGGTAGCACTCGTACAGTAAGAGTATGATGTTTTAGTGCTAGTAGTTATTACACGTAGGTCGTTTTAATGTTCAGTGTATGGCATAGTTAGGTTTAGCGGTCGATGTTATAATAATTTTAGGATCATTTGCATATGCGATAGAATTAAGTTGGATATTATACTAAAAGTAAATAATACTGAAGTAAAACAATATGCTAATTTGAGATACTGTTTAATTTATATTAAAAATATGGTAACGCAAATTCTGTAGTAAGTATGCATGCTAATGAATAAATGTTAGGCCTAGCTACCGAAACTATATAAAGATATCCTGGCAGCATATTAACTATTTATATTATTAATATAACTTAGGATTCGCAACCGAAAGTATAATGGCAGTACCAGTTTTACCAACTGAACACATGTTTACTTCGTTCATTATGTGTATCAAAAAAGTCACTCGAGAACTGTCAGCGCTAGTTTTGAAACAACTAGTCAACACCACTCACCGCTAACGTTTGGGGTGATCTTTCACCAACGAATAATGAGATTGATTTTTACATCATAAACAACCTACGGCTGAAAGAGCGAACGTGCTCGGTGATGGGATTCGAACCCACTATAGCAGCTTGTGTGTCGATCACTCTAACCCTAGGCCATGCCATGCAAGGCCATAACATTTGTTTATCGTTTTACAAAATATATGCTTATTTTGTACTAGGTACACATACTGAAATAACAATGACACTTGTAAACCGTATTTTATTGGTTATCAAATTAACAATTTTATCCTTTCAAACTAGGGTAATGAATAATGTTTTACACATAATGTTGCATAAACTAAACTAATTGGTTGTACAAATCTTTCGTGTTTTTTTTTCTATTTTTTTAAGAAGTTAACTCTACACAATAGTCTTGTGTGTTCGTAGTTATGTAAATGTTTTCATCATGCCTATTCAGTAGATTTTAATCAGAATTTACAGAAATGTTTGATGCCATGGCCATGAACCATTTGATTAGCTGTTGCTGAAACTAATTTAAAGTTGAAAGATGCGCTCTACCCTCAGGTGGATTTCGGTATTGCTGTTAATTACACCCTCAGGTGGATTTCGATATTACTGCTAATTACTGGCACTCTCAAATGGTCCTTACTTTCAAGGACGGGAAGAAAATGTCAAAATACTACCAACTTCTAAATGGAGGCTTAGATAATGCGAAATTTGTCCATCATATGATAATAGATAGTCTTTAAAGTTTAAGAGCTTTTAAGAATATAATGGTTATCATTTCTTGGTATAAAGAGCCATGAATAGCTGCTTAACTAGTTTTTAAACTATGGTGACCTTGTTTTTTTCATTATTCTCTTTTTATGTTTCCCTCGCCTTTTGAGCCTTCAAATTATGAGCTATGTTTTTTAAGATAAACGATTTGTTTATAGTCAAGCACAAAGCTACACAATGGGCTATCTGTGCTCTGCCCACCACGGGTATCAAAACTCAGTTTCTAGCGTTGTAAGTCCGCAGAGATATCGCTGTGCAATAAGATAATCGAAATGTAATGTTTTCATATTCAAAGATCTATTATAAAGATAAATCTTTCTTTAGAAGTACGAAAAGACAGTCTTGAATTCGTTAGGAAAATCGAAAATTCTTTTCAAACAGTTATAAATACAATGTATTCCTTCTTATGGATCAATTATATTATCATAATACGTTGTTTTTTTGTTATTGTTTTTGAAACTTTAAGCAATACTAACTTTTGGGGAAAGAATTGTATATTCAACCAGATTTAGTAGTTGAAGAGATTGGGAAGAGCCTAAAGGAGTATTTTCCAAACTGGGGGACGCGCAGCCTTTTGGCGGAAGAGCCCAAAAATATCGACGGAAGAAACGGAAGAGTTGGAGACGACGAAACCTAACAAAACTATCACTTTGCTTTAAAAAGCTTTTTTTTTTTTGTTGCTCTCGCATTTAATCACTTCTTAAAAGCATTTTTAATTTTAAAAAATTATCATTAAAAACAGGTAAAGAAAATGTTGATTTGGCTGTTATCACTTGCGAAAATTGTTTTCATGTGAAGAAGGGGCGCAACGGAAACTTTGCTGAGGTGGGGGAGGGGGGAGCCGGTATTTAATGTTTGGAAGGCACTGCATTTACGTATTTAACAATAAAGACTCTCACTGTCCAAGTCTAATAAAAAAATTAACCATTTTTGTATCACCAAAACTTCACAACTATTCTGAGTTAAAATGAAGAAGAAACTTTTGAATATATAAGATTGAAAATTCCTCTTAAGAGATCGAGCCGGCTGATATCCTAACCTTACATTAACGGAGGATGAAAGGTCACACTATACTTACTGAGCTCTCTATGCTTTGTTTGTTTGTTTGAAGCTAAGCACAAAGCTACACAATGGATTATCCGTGCTCTGGCCACCACGGGTATCGAAACCCGGATTCTAGCGTTGTAAGTCCGCAGACATACTGCTGTGCCCTCTATACACAGCGTAATCACCGAATAGTGGAAGTACATATTTTTGTGAAAATCATATACATACAATTTGTACAGATGGCGCTGTAGAACTAACTATTTTAAAGTCTTTAGTGTGTGTAATATACATATATATATATATCGAGAAGCTAATAATTGTTAGAGAAAACAACTACTGTTGGATATTTTATTGAAGCCCTTTATCCTATTAGTAGACAGCAATGTAAAAGATGATGGAGGTTTAAAGAATTCTTAATAAACTTTCAAGAAAGAGTGGCCGTTCATCACTTATTAGTTTTCCTTGCTATCATATGATTGTATCAAACATATTGGTCATGGTTATGACTTGAACACTAATGATTTGTTTCTTGTCTAGAAAGTTAAACCTTTTTTTCTCTATGTTTAGCAAAGACTTACTTCTAGAAGGTCTAAATTGAGTCTTAAAATATTTTTTTGATTTTTAATAATGACATTTTTCACTCGTTGTGGGGTGCTGCAATTAGAACTAAAACTGTACTCACGTATGCAGCCTTAATTATGGGATATTTTGAGGGTAAAATGCTTGATATAACTCCCTCTACTTTAGAACTAAAAAGATAAATTATTTGAAATTTCTTGTGGAAGATTTTAAATGACTATTTCGTAATTTGGGACTTTCGTTTTGATATTAATAATTTTTCGAGTATTATTCAACCGAGTTTTAAATTAATTTCTGAATCTAATAAAAAATGTATGTTTTAAATGTTTTAATCTTCATTAAAGAAAACTGAGTATTGTAAACTTGAAAATGTTTTAGAAACCATCAATTCCCATCGTTAATTTGACTTTTTTAGTAATCATGCGAAAAATGTAATATGAAACACTCAAAGATTCCATTTTTTTGTCTCAAATATTAAAAACAAATATCAGTGTTTATTACAACTTAAACATTTTTTATTGAATTGTCATTATGCAATTAAGTTATAGAAAGAGGCTTTGATATTGTGAACTTTCTGATTCCGTAAAGTTTTCGGGTGTTAGTGAAATGGTATTCTGTTATTTGATAGTCACTATCTGAGATTTCGTTTTGATATTAATAGCATTGAAAATTAAACTGATCACATTACTGACAATACACTAAAAATGTTTCGTTTAACTGTAAAAATTATTTCAAGAACTCAACGGAAAAAACGTTATGTAGACTATTCTCTGGTTATCTCGGTAAAGCGTAATAACCATTGCTGTTTACTTTGTCAAAATTGTTATATACAACTAGATAAACAGATGTTATAAATCCTTGATCTTGTATTGTATGTAATGAATTTTATATTGGTGAAACTGATCATTTCCATTTAAGAATGAAGATACATCAATTTGAAGTTAGAAATCTCGATTTGAGCTTTCATTTTCATAATTATTTAATGACTACCCTTTTTTTTAGTCTCGTAGAAACAACAATAGGAGACTGTTTTTAAAAAAGAGAATTTTCGAACACTTTAAAGCTTCTATTTATAATATAGAGGTTTCTGGATAAGTACTGACATCAGATATCAGTTATATTTTTCTTCCTTTGTCATAAATTTTCAGTGAAGAAATGCAATGGAGTATTGAAATATGTATTGTATGTTTCATTATAGTAATGTATATTTTTTATATATATATTGATATGTTTATAATTTCAATTGATCATATTAATACATTTTTTACAGACATAAAACATTAAGTTTTAGGATTTTTAAATCTTAATTTTAAACATTTTACTTTTTGCGCCCCCCCCCCGATGGCTCAGTGGCAAATTTACAGACTTATAACGCTAAAAATCAGGATTCGATTCCCATGGTAAGCAGAACACATATAGCCCCTTGTGCAGCTTTGTACTCAACCAAAAACAGCCATTTTTAAAAATGTATTATTTTGCTGGATTTTCTTTTAACAGTTTCTACTTTATAATTTTTTTGAGAAAGCTGAAGAACGATTTATAAGTCATGATATTGGTCCGAACACATTATAATGAATACGTTATGTAAGGATAACAAAGGTGTTTATTATATATATATATATATATATGTGTGTGTGCGTGTGTGTATATAGTATAACTATAATAAAAATTCTCCATTTAAAATTAATATATTTTAAGTACTTTTTAAAGGAAAAATTCACCAGAGTCACAAAGTGATTTATGAACTTTGTTCAAGAAAGTTTGAATATAGTACAAGATGTTTCAAAATCATAGTCTGCTAGATACCTAAATGGCTTTTCTCGTAAACTAGCATTGCTTTTATTCTACTTCTTCTTTCCATCTTTTTTAATTCAACAATACGAGCTTGTTTGTAAGCATTGTCCAGAATAATTGACGCTTGCTGCAGCTAAATTTAGAGATAGGCTTCATATGCTGGTTAAAAATGATGGAAAGCCTGCTGAAAACCATTTGGGGCATCATATGCTGGTTGAAAATAATGGAAAGCCTGCTGAAAACCATTTGTGGCAATATTTAACACATCATGTATTATGTTCCAACTTTTCTGTGTAAACACTTATAATTCTTAATTTTTCTTTTGATAAAATTTATCTCCCCTAGGAGAAGCGATTTGTAATATATTATCCTTTTAAATGTAGGAGATTGTTTATAAACCTCCTGTAGTTGTGTGTTTACGTTGTTTTCAACCACATACGCCTGACTTTCTTTACTCCATAGACCATTCTTAACTCCATGCACAAGTACCAACCCAGATTTCATCTCGTACGAGCCAACGACATTCTCAAGCTTCCGTACAGTACGTTTCGTACTTACGTATTTAAAGAGACTGAGTTCATTGCTGTTACTGCTTATCAGAATGAAAAGGTAAGTCAGATTTAAACCTAGACCCATGTGATATTAGAATATACTATTTAAGCATAAACTCCTGTGATATTAGAATCTACTATTTAAGCATAAACTCCTGTGATATTAGCATCTAATATTTAAATATAGACTCCTGTGATATTAGCATCTACTATTTAAATATAGACTCCTGTGATATTAGCATCTACTATTTAGATATAGACACCTGTGATATTAGAATATGCTATTTAAACATAGACCTCTGTGATATTAGAATCTACTATTTAGTCATAAACTCATGTGATATTAGCATCTAATATTTAAATATAGACTCCTGTGATATTAGCATCTACTATTTAAACATAAACTTCTGTGATATTAGCATCTAATATTTAAATATAGACTCCTGTGATATTAGCATCTAATATTTAAATATAGACTCCTATGACATTAGAATCTAATATTCAAATATAGACTTTTTCAATATTACAATCTAATATTTAAATATAGACTTTTTTAATATTACAATATAATATTTAAATATAGACTTTATTAATGTTACAATATAATATTTAAACATAGACTCCCGTGATATTGGATTCTGGTATTTAAGTCCATATGATTTTCTTGACTCGGTCGTTATGAACCGATGTAATAATTCACTCCATTAGTTAAAAATATACTAACTAATAATTATAACAATTAGAACTTAATTTGAACAAAATGCTTTTGAAGTGTTTTTAAATATGTGTTTGCATTCTAGTGGCCGCAAATTAGTTGTTTTAACATCAAAATAATCTTGGTGTATATTTTATTACAAGTTACAGCTTTACCGTAAGATTTGTGTTTAGAACAGGTACGATGTTTCGATCACTGGTGCGATTATGCACGTCGTACTTGTTCTAAATACAAAACTACTTACTGTAAAAGCTGTAACTTGTAATAAAATATACTTAATTAGTAAGTAAACTCAAAACAAAACTATTAATCTTGATGTATGTGTGTGTGTTTGTCTTTGTAGTTCATATTTGTGTAGAAATGATCTATTTGTAGATCTGAAACTAATTTTTCATCTGTGTTATTTTGCAGCAAACATTTGGCCATTGCAAAAGTGAGAGTGTATTACATTAACAAAGAAAAAAAGAAAAAAATTAATTGAGAGACGTCCCTAAAAAATTCAATTACCTGAGACATCAAACACCTGACAGTTCTACTTGTTAAAATTATGGCATTTACTTTTGCAAAAAAGTGACCGATCCACGAATCCACAAATATAAGAAATGATCTCCTGATCAATGAAATCCCTCAAAGAAAAGATAATTATATATGAGAATTTACTAAGGAGATGATATACGTCACCACAGAACGAAACTGAAACCTAAGTCAGGCTAGTAACAATACATGAGATGTTACTAAGGAGATTACATACGTCATCATAGAACGAAACTGAAACCTAAGACAGGCTAGTTAGTAACAAGTAGAAATATATCAGAATCAATTATGATCAGATACTTTTTAGTTATTCGCAAAATCCATTCTTAGTTAAAAACAAAAAAGACTATTTAGTGGCTTGTTAATTTCAACAACGAAAATTGGAAATTCACTCAAAAAGTTTTTTTTTTTAAGTTTTGAAATGTGAAATTCGTTTTTCTTTTGTATATTTTATCATGAATATTTTCATTTAGTATAAGTAAATAATTAAAAGATGAGAATTTCTATGCAAGTAACCATGAATGTGGATATTGAGATTTAGGGTATATAATGCTGTAAGCCGTGTTTTAGTTTAGATGTTTGCTAGAGGACGCATAACGTTAAGCTTCAGAAAGTTCATGAAAGTTAAGAATCGAGAAGCTTTGTGTAATATATAGAAACAAGAGTACGATATAAATATGAATAATCATTAATTAATTGAACTAGTTCAATAAAACCAGTTAGTTAGTTGGGTAATTAGTATTCAATGAGTTTATCAATTCAGTATTAGAAACGTTATTTGGTGCTAGAATTGAAAGTCATCGCGTCTATTTTGCTATTCGGTTACTCGGTGAGTTACATGTTTGTTTATCGATCTAAACTTAAGTAAGTTAGGCCTATATTAATTTTGGTGTTCACGTTGAAAAGTTTATTTTTAGAATTAAGCTTAAAAATTAACGTGACCCCTAACAAAAATTTGCACAGCGGTAAGTCTGAAGACTTATAATAATGCTAAAAACCGGGTTTCGATGCTTGTGGTTGGCACAATACAGATAGTTAGCTCATTGTGTTGCTTTGTGTTTAACTACAAACAAACAAAAGTTTATTGAAGAGTTATATATTACTTGATTTATGACATATTCAATATACCGAGCCTAGAAAGGCTCACTTCAGACGGCTGAGTTCGCTTCTTGCTGCTAGATACGCTTATGCTTGAAAGATTTTAATACAGGGCGTAGTATTTGTGTTTAATTATTACTGAACTATTTTGGTATGGTTTTATAGCTCTTATTATTTTATGATATTAATAATCCAAGAGTGAAGGTCGGAAACTAATTTTTGTTATTATTAATAACAGCTATTACTACTATTTCCCATGCAAGCTGTCCTGTTTTTAATCGGTGTTTTTTGGGAAAATGCTTGATATACGGGATATCCCTAACGCTTTTGGGAGCTATTACTGTAGACATATCCTCTTAAAATTACCCATTTTGTACTTTCTTAACAAATGCTATAATTTTTGGGTGTTTTGTCCTTGCTTTTGGCGAATTTATTATTCCATTTCAATTTAATCTCGTTTTATATGTATATAAATATATAATTCTAATATACTCAGTTTCTTAAAAAAGAGGATCAGCATGGTCGAATAACTGTTAGTTGTTACATGAATGACATATTCCTGTAATTCTTATTTTTTTATAAATATGTGTAGATTTATTTCCTCAAGCTAAAGCTCCCTAAAATGACACAAAGTTTAAATTGCTTTATTAGAAATAAGCATTTGATTTTATTCATGAGAAAGCACTGAAAATATTTCATGATTTATGAATGGTCAATGATCATACCATGTCAAATATTATTTATGAATGGTCAATGATCATAACGTGTCAAATATTATTTATGAATGGCCAATGATCATAACATGTCAAATATTATTTATGAATGGCCAATGATCATAACGTGTCAAATATTATTTATGAATGGCCAATGATCATAACATGTCAAATATTATTTATGAATGGCCAATGATCATAACATGTCAAATATTATTTATGAATGGCCAATGATCATAACATGTCAAATATTATTTATGAATGGCCAATGATCATAACATGTCAAATATTATTTATGAATGGCCAATGATCAT
>NW_013666201.1:255489-278519 GCF_000517525.1 Limulus polyphemus | reverse complement strand
TAACATAGTTCTAAATATATTATTGAATAGGCAATAGATCATAACATAGTCAAATATTATTTATGAATGGCCAATGATCATAACATGTCAAATATTATTTATGAATGGCCAATGATCATAACATGTCAAATATTATTTATGAATGGCCAATGATCATAACGTGTCAAATATTATTTATGAATGGCCAATAATCATAGCATCTCAAATATTTTTTTATAAACGGCTATTAATCATACCATGTCAAATATTTTTTCATAAACGGCTAATAATCATACCATGTCAAATGTTCTCCTAATAAAACGCCTAAAAACATTATATTATGAGTCTGGCTCTGTCTATTATTTAAATGAGTTTTATAGTGTTTTATATTGGTTTACAATTTATCAAAACCATAATTACTCTGGCGTAGAGAACAAAATGAATCAACAGTTTTCTGTATATATTTATAACCTATTAGCACGAAAGCAGGAACTGATTTTTACTTAATTGGATGTTAACATTATTTATTAAATAAACAATATTTTAAGGCATCTTAATATTGGTTTGTTAGAAACAATAAAAGAAAAGGTTTATGATATGCCTGAGATGTCTAGTGTTACATAATATGGGCATTAAGTCTTAATCTCTGAAAGAAGAAAATGGATGATCTGCACATGCGTGGAACTGAAATATAAATATATGGTAGATTGATTTGTTTAACCTTCGATTTCAACGTTTTAAGATTAAGGTTCTAGTTTAGACTTTTTTTTATTGTGAGCAGAACTGAGATTACAACAACTCAGACAAGCTCATACTGAAGCCTATGAGTATCCAATCAATTCCTAAATACATCCGTTCTGTAGAAGCTATCTATTTGTGTAAATAAAGAATGGATTCACAAAAATACACACAAGTATTAAAATGTTCATATAAATCACAACCTGAGTAATGATCTTTAAAAGTGGCATAATATTAAAGATTCTTGCTTGACAGTCATGTTTATGGCAGCTATACTCTGCCAATACAAATAATTAATGATTTATACAATTATTGGAGAAGTCTAGTATAAACGTTTTTAATTAAATCTTCTTTTTTTTTTGGAAATGTGAATATTCCTGTTTTGAATAAGAACTACATTTTGAAATCCAACACATTTCATTCCTGATAACAGAAACTGATTTTAATGATCTGTTACTGGATTTATTTCAAACACGTCACTTCCTGTTGCTGGATTTACTTGAAGTAGTCACTTTTTTTACTTGTTACGAACAAATCCCGAAATTCAATTGAGTATAATTTTTGACTAAACTTTGGCAACAACGTATTCGTGGTATTTATAACGTTTGGATTCAAACGTTTCCAGTAACATATTCGTTTCATATTTCTTTGCTTATTTGTTCAAGAGCCCGCCAAAAATATTTATTAATTCGAACAAAGAAAGTAACACTAAATGTACACTAGATATACGTCACCAATCAAGTACTTCTTGGGTTATACATGATCTACCGAAGTTTGAAACTTTTTTATGTATTATTAATACCAATTCTTGGTTATATCCGTTGAACGATATATCAAACCTAACCTACACCACGTATAACCAAGGCTTAATCGTTGCACGAATTTATAACTTTTTTATGATATATTATCTATTGTATATTAGATTCCTTGTCCGGGATTGAGCAGTATTTATTTTTTAGCTAAATAATGTTAAGTAAAACATATAATAAAATTTAGTATACTCCGTATTTACATATACACATACAAAGTTAAAAATGGTGCTGGAGAGACTAGGATCTTACTGCTAAAGTTAACTTTGTTTTATAAGGACAACTATTGACCCAGTATGGTTCTATAAACAAAAGCAGTTTACATAATCCCCTATTTACTGATGGAGACATAGAAGTTATTGTGGTAAAGCATGTTCCCTAGTGTATATCGATTATCACTAAAGGAACTTTAAACGTTATCACAGCCCAGTGTCAAAGAAAACCTTTTTGCTTGTTGTCTCGAGAGGTAGAAAAACATATTCAAGTGGTAATTTTTTACAACCGAGTGTTTTTCATCTCTTCTAACGAGGGTTTAGTGCTTATTATATACTTTTTTTTGTGTTGTTATTGTCGAAATACTTTCCTCGGCATTACGGCGTCAAATGCACATTTCAATATATCAGGATTCTATCGAAAGAACAATATTAACTCTGCATTTGTTTTCCCATGTTTGCACAGTTTTGTATATATTTTCTTTAATGCATTGGGATCTGGGGCGCGGGTTAGCTAGGTGGTAGAGCTCTGGATTTCGGAGCTGGCGAGTCAGGTTATAATCCGTGCGATACCACAAAGTATTTTCCGCACTTTAAGCTGTGGGTATGTTATGAGAGTGACAGTCAATCCTTTAGCGTGGCTGGTGGGTGGCAAAATTTTACTGGCTGGCTGTCTTCCCACTGGTTAATAATTTAAAATTAAGGAAGGTGGCAGATGTACTTAGTAGCTTTACCATAAAGGCATACATTAGAGTCTTTTTATTTACCACGATACGTAAAAAAAGAATTCTTAATTGATACCGTAAGTTGTTACTGTAGCACATATCCTCGACAAATGAAGCTAAAATGTAGGGCTCATCCATTGTATAACTTTGTGCTAAAAACAAAACAAACAAACCCTGGTCAAAATATTCTATTGTAGTGTCTTCTGTTATGGTGAGAAATATGACGAAAACTATTCAAGCGCTGTGAAAAAGCTTGTTATTTAGATATAGAGAACTGCCGGTGTCAAAAAATATCGTTCCGAGAAGCCCTTAAGGTATCTAGAACTATAAGCACGAGGTTGTTGCACAAAAAATTGGTTAGTATATACGCAGACGATAATCGTTTCTCAGTGTAATAACTTCGTAATGAAGCAAACAAAATATCATTTATTTTTCAAATGTATGTGTATATATATATATATAAAGAAAGAAATTCGGTAAAACGTAGCTTGAGTTTTCCAGTTTCGAAGGTATCACCAAATATTAAAGCGCGGGAAAGACAGAAAATTCTTCAGTTGTTCGCTGTGTTTTCCAAAGACTTGCAATGGTGTATTTGTAGATAACGTCATTGTTATAACAAGTTGATTTGTAAGACATGATTTATGAACATTGCAACGGTAAAATTAAAGTTATACAGTTTGGCTATTTGTAATCTACCATATAAAGTTTTCTACATTGGTGACAGAGATTCACTTCCACGAGATGCACCCAAATTTAATGGGCTGAAATCTGTATGAATGTGAACAGGCTTAAACTTCCTTCACTAACCTGTCCCCCACCCCAGTGGCTCAACGGCATATCTGAAGACTAAAAACCAGGTTTCGATGTCCATGATGGGCACAGCACAGATAGCCCATTTTGTAGCTTTGTGCTTAACTAAAAACAAAAACACACTAAATTGCAGCTAAGCTTATATAGATCCAGAGTAAACCTATTAAGTTTAATACGGCTATATAAAAATTCACACTAAATTGCAGCTAAGCTTATATAGATCCAGAGTAAACCTATTAAGTTTAATACGGCTATATAAAAATTCACAAAGAATAGTGAGTGCTCCCTATGATGGCACCAAAAAAAAACAAAAAAAACTTCAGTATTAAAAGCAGCTATGTAACTTTAACATCATTCCAATGTTTCCACAAATACCAACTTCTGACATAATGATATAAAAACTAAATTTAAACCATAAAAATATATATTAATTTAACAAAGCTTAAAACCTTGTATGATGTTGTAAGAATCAACTGTTTTGAATATATAGTTAAATGCTTATATATGTATATGCAAATATATATTTAAATTTTCGTTATATATTTATTTTCGTTTATTTATTTTGAAGCATTTTCAGTGGCTTTAAATATATATACTGTGTTATCCTATAAACGTATGATTTGACAAACTTATAGCGAAAATACTACAATAGAAGTATATATGTGTTTGAGCTATACCTGTGAAGTCATGATGCCTTTTGAGTCAGCATCTACAGGTAATGACGTTTTCTGCTTATGATTCATATAAGTGTGCATGTGTATTTATCAGTTGCGAGAAATGATCAAGATATAAAAAACGTTTGAAGCTCGAGTGTTCTATTTTGTGAGTGTGTTTGAAATATTAACCCCCAATTTTGGTTTGAAAGAACTCTTACAAGGGAATTCCCAAAGTGCAAACCCTGAAATGCAAAGTTATCTAGATAATTTTTCAACAGAGCTAAAGATACATGTAACTTTGAATCAAATTTATTCTTCGTGTATTATTTACCATCAAAATATGTCAGGCTCTAAGGATTCATTTGGTATCGGCTTTAGAAGTTGCCTTTAGTCACGTACTCTTACATGCGTTTGGTATACATACCATGTTGAATAATCATCGTATCCGTGAAGTCTGATCGACGTGTAATAGATGTGAGCTAAACATCATAGAATAACGATGAACCTCTTCATTATGGTTTGCCAGTTACTAACAGGATTGCGTTGAGTGTTGCTATAATGTAAAGAAAAAATATATAGTTTTTAAAACAATCACCTGGATGAGGGTTTGTCTTCTTGTTCTTTATGAACAGTCGCTAGAATTTTAAAGTAGTTGCTGGATCACCTCGTTCTGTCAAAGTAACTTTATTAAGTCAATTAGTTAAAAAGTGTTTTGTCAGTCATTCAAAGCGTATTACATGCTCGTCCATGCTCTAAGCCTACGTAATTCATATCTGTATTGTTGATGTTTTGCTGACTATCATAACGTATACTCGGGAAACCTAAGAACGTAAGATCTTACACGTTTGATACTTGCAGAAAAATGAAGAGAAAACCAACTGTTACGCTAGGAGGCCCTATTTTGAAGATTATCAAACGCAAGTAATTGTATGTCTTGTTACTTTGGGAACAAAATGTATGGTTGGGGTGGGATTTTAACATTAATTTCTTGTTGTTAAAGGGATGAGAACTGAAGCCTTTTAGGGTGTAAAGTAAGCAAAACATATGCAAGAAAGCTGTATGAACTGAGGTGAATGTGCCTCGTGTTAGATATTGCCTCGTATTGCCACTTCATGCAACCTCAAAGTTTCACTTCTTTAAGCAGAAATTTACGTAAAGGATTTTAATGATATTGTTTTCTTAATTTCTCGCAAACTACAACTCAGGCAGAAATAAAGTAACTGCAGATTTGGTTATTGATTATAAGTGATTAAGTAGTATACGAAATAGATTTAAACTTGTGAATAACCACCTAAATACTCCAAAGATAACAAAGAATAATCTGAAGATCTTTATAAGTCTTATATAGTTCATTTCTGCCAAATTATCTGATGCTTCTATATTATTTTTAATTTGAGGTTCACTCCCGATTATTTTAATAGTATTTCATCTCATAATTTCCTGTCCGAGTTTTTTTCCGTATTTTTCTCTTTCTGTTTCGTTAGACCTTTATGACTTACATTACGCTGTTTGCTCTTTCTACTCTTATCTTTAAGTAAAATATATTCCTTCTTTGTATACTTTCGTTTTCTTCCTGTCTTTCGTTCTTTTCACGACATTTTTCGTTTTCATTCTACATATTTGCTTAGAATTTTTTCATCTTTTCTTTCTCTACACTTTTCATATCTCATGCAAAGATCTACAAGATGAAGCAGCACGCTCATACGCTTGCGTTAGCAAACAAAAGAGTGAACTTTACAAAGACAACTAATTAGCCTTACTAATGATGTGCTACAAACATTCGTTTTACTAACCCCTGGAGTGCCAGGTTAGGAATGCGTGATCCCTTTCTTACCACACTAATAGAACAACAGTCACCACAACAGCTAGATAAACGCCACATATGTAGACAGTGTCCCATCCTGTCTCTGTCTTCACGGCTCGTTAACAACGCAGGAAAGAAGATCCGACTTGTCCTGTCGCGCCAACTTGTCCAGTGGCTACAGCAAAGGTTTTGAGGGAATGAAATGCATCAGAAACTGCAAAGAGAGTTCATAGCAGATGAGGATATGATCATCATCGAATTACACGTCTCTTTGTTTCTTGTTTTGTTTTAGTGTACAATGAAACATAATTTCTCGAAACCACTTAGTATCTTCCATATGAGGTTTCAGTATAGCAATTCCTTCCATGATGTTTGATATACATTAATAATTTTCTATTGTTTGTATATCATTTTCTAGTGTCATTTTTGGTTTACTTTTACAAATTACTCCTATTGTTCAATAGGAGAGGTACATAAGACAGACCACCAGTAAGTGAGAGTCAGATATTAGTAAACTAAGTGTCTGAACATATAACTCAAACTCGAGAGTAAGAAGTGTTTCTTACTAAAACGAGCCATCTATTATTTGCCACAGTGCCAGATTCATAGCGTCCATGAGACTTTACAAATGAAACGAAAGGGACGCTTTTGCCGTTATCTTTGGTGTGGCTACTAGGCGTGCTGGCGGACACGGGTGGTCGCCGCTCCACACATCTCAGCAGCCCGACGCCAACGTTTCTCACACTTGGGTGCTCCCAAAAGTTCCGACGAGGGTGTCCCGCTCTACGCATCATAGCTCGCGCCAAAGAACTCCTTGTGGAATTTTATTCCGATTATGTGCTAGAAAGAGAAGCCCCCCCCCCCTCGCAGAAAGGACCCTGTCCAAACTAGGGTAACGAGATACATTTTACGGATAATTCTGCTCTTTGTTAGAAGTGTGTACACAAATGAAAACTTCTCACTGCTTTCTCATCTTTCATGTCTTTTCCCTCTGCTTAGTTTTTTCTCTATCCATCGCTGTTAAATATCATGCATACTTCCTCGCATATACTTCGTAGTATCCTATGATCATTTCAGTTATTATTTTTCTCTGGTTTTCCATCGTCTTCTTTACTTTGTTGCTATGTTTTTTCCTGCTTACAGACCCATCGCTTACATCTCTCTGATGCTTCGTTTAATAACTAACGTTTGTCATTACTGGAGAGAAAACAATATACGCACAAAGTATTTATTTTAAGTTGACTGTTACTATCATTACCTACACATATTCAAGTACTTGCTGCCTTTATCCGCCTGCGTTTTATAAATCCCCTTATTCACATCAATATCTATCAACTTGAATATGACGCAGTTTTCTCCCTATTCAGACTACCGAAATGGCATTTCAATTTCATCTGCCTTCAGTATGAGTTGTTGTTTTCTTATGCGGTGTTTTCCTAAAGCATATGTCATTGTTCTACTTTTTCCCTATTGTTCCCAATATTTTTAGAAATGGTGGTGTAACGGGTCCTATTCTTTTTAAATGCTTCAATTCCATTCCCTGTGAACATTTTCTCTCCTCTAAATGAGGTTTTGCATGTTTAATGACATCGTTTTTTTTTCTAATACAGACTTTCTTGTCATACAAACTTTTCTTAGCTAAAAGAAATGGTGCATATACAGTTAGAAACGTTAATAAAGATCTAAACGCGTTTAAAACTCAAGTACTTGCAGAAATGTCGTAAATATAAGAAGAAGAACCAAACATATATTCGTACATAACACAGTTCTCTATCCAACCCCAATGTCAACTTAAGCCCTAGTTCATTTTGCTAGAGGATTTTCGCATTTTTATCTTTTAAGAAATGAGATAACTGTGATTTGAAGAAAGTGGAGATTTATATACTAGCGATAGTGTTTTACCTGACAATAAAATACACCCAACACTGTATGTTGCTGACAAGTTACCTAACCCTGACCAAAGTTTGGATTAAATCGGGTCAGTCGTTATCAACTTTATATCGTGACAGACAGACAGATAAGCACATGTACACACATAATCGCTAAAACGAATAAAAGGAATAAAGATTTAGAGCTTCGTTTCTGGCTTAAGCCGATTCATTTAGAAACGAAATAAGCTGAAAGATGTGTTTTGTGTTTTCAATTATGCGTGATTTTTTATGGATGTTTATAAAAAATTTAGACCACTTAGATTATACTGTTTTCTGAATTTTTTTCTTATCATTATACAGATAACTCAACTGAAGATTGACAACAATCCTTTTGCTAAGGGATTTCGGGATACTGGAGCGGGAAAACGAGAAAAAAAGTAAGAAAATATTTTGGATATGTAAACAAAGTTATAAATCCATCTGCATGGTGACTAGTAAACACACTAATATTTGTATTAAATAAAGGTTCAAGTGATCTCATTCTTCAGCGAAATTTGTTTTGCATTATTAGTACAATAATTGATACAAATTACAACTTTTGATATTAGAAATCATATAATTGGGATATCAAATGTTTCTATTTATTTCTTATTTAAGTGACTTACAAGATACTTTATAGTTACTCTATATATATGTCTATGTTAGTGTGTGTATGCACGTATGGTTGCATAATGTGGACTGTAATGTTTAGAAGAAACTATTTTTTATTGCTGTTATGGACGGTAGTCTTCGAATACAATTTATATCCCTCAACAATTATCCCTCAATCTAAACAATAACAAAAACGTCCTTTACATTGTACGTGACACATCCTCGTGACGATCAAACGTAGTTCTGTTCTATAAATTAAATAATTTTACACCTGAAATTCATAAAGGGGGAAAAAAAAGTAGACCTACAGGACGTTGAGTTTTTTTGAACAGCAAAGTTGTTACTGTGTTAAATTAAATAAAATGCCAAAATATTTTTTTTTATTTGTGATGAAACAATATCGTATTAAAATTAAGATCTTTTAACTGTCCAATGAACTAATGTATTTTCAATCGTTTGTCACGATACATCCCATTAAAATTAGGTTCTTTTTAACTGTCCAATGAACTAATGTATTTTCAATTGTTTGTCACGATACATCCCATTAAAATTAGGTTCTTTTTAACTGTTCAATGGATAATTTATTACCAATCACTTGACTCTTCCCTAAAACAAAGTGGCCATAAGATTATCTGTTACTACTAATTGTTACCACGCAACAAGAACATATTTAAATCTTAAAAATGTAAAATTTGGTCTGTGTAATCTATTTTACTACAAAAAATACTCCCATATTGAGCATATATACTACGACAGTTTTGGGTGGGTATTTCTGATCATCATTTTGTGGTAATCAACAAATTAAAAATAGTAATAATAATAATAATAATAACATACGATTGATTTGTCCGTTGCTTTGACATAGAAAAGTCACTCGTGGTTAAAGTTTTCAAGCACAATTTCTTTACAATTTAAAAGTATAAACTAGTTTACAAATGAAGAGTTAGTTAGATGTTAAGTTACTGAACATAAAAAAAAGGTTCACATAATAAGCATTTGATTTTATTAAATATATTTATAATATAGTACATTTCTTTACAATAGAAGGTTAGTTTTCAGTAGTTAGATTTTGTTTCCGAGTGACGACATAGAATGTTAGTTTTCAGTAGTTAGATTTTGTTTCCGAGTGACGACATAGAAGGTTAGTTTTCAGTAGTTAGATTTTGTTTCCGAGTGACGACATAGAAGGTTAGTTTTCAGTTGCTAGGTTTTGTTTCCGAGTGATGACATAGAAGGTTAGTTTTCAGTAGTTAGATTTTGTTTCCGAGTGACGACATAGAAGGTTAGTTTTCAGTAGTTAGATTTTGTTTCCGAGTGACGACATAGAAGGTTAGTTTTCAGTTGCTAGGTTTTGTTTCCGAGTGACGACATAGAAGGTTAGTTTCGGTTACTAGGTTTAGTTTCCGAGTGACGACAGAATTATTTTCAGCTACTCAAATGTATCACTTAAATTTAATAGAATGTACATTTTAAGATGTCATATCAAAACCTATCGGTACGTTCGAGGAGATTATTACTTTGCATAGATTTTACATATCCTAACATATTTATTATTTTGTAACATATAATCTAAGTTTTATTTGACTTTTCTGATGCTTAGGATGACTAAAGGATCATTTATAATCGCGTATATTCGTTTTATTATAACTTGGAAATAAATATTTTGTGTTATGACAAGTAATTGGACAAATTGTATTTTAACCAGTTCAATTTAGCAAAAATCCGCTGTGTTTAAAGTTTTAGGAATGAAGAACAATTGCTTTAGGTTTTTTAAAATATTAGAACCGAAAACAGATTGATGTGTAGATACTTCACCCTTATTACTTTTCTGCAGTCACGTTATATTCGCGATCTCACACAGAACCTTTCGTTCACGTGTCCTTGCGTCGCGTGACTTAAGTATTAAGCTTTGTCTATCAGCATATACTACAATTACCGAAATTCATCTTCAAATTCATCAACTTAACAAATCATCCACTATTTCTACCTTTATGGTTCACACGATATCAGCTTTATTTTGGAAGGGTGAAGTTCATATTAAATTCATCTTCAGACTCCTCGAATCCACACATCATCCACTGTTTTTAACTGTGTGGATCACACAGTATTAAGTCTCTTTTGGAAAGATTATTTTTCCTTTGCCTATTTACCAGTTATCCGGCTCAGGACGCAGAAGCTGCTTGACAAAATTTTCTATAATTTAGATATCTGTATTTCTTTATCATAACATTTAGCGTTAAACATTTTAGGGTACGAGAAATCATAAATTTACCTTCGTGTGTAATCCTGCTTTAAAATGAGTACAACATGTTGTAGAAAACTGGAAAGATTTTTTGTTTACGTTTTTATTTAAATATTTCACAGTAACAAGTCTTTTTTTTTTTGTCTCTGAAGTATAATTTTTTTTTCGTCCAAACAAATTTCTTGATTTTTCGCATACCACTCCTCATGGCTCAGCGGCAAGTGTGAAGGTTTATAACGCTAAAAATCAGGTATCGATACCCGTGTTGTGCAGAGCACAGATTGTTCATTGTGTAGTTGTGCGCTTAACAACAAACAGCTCTCATGATTCAATCCTCACAGACTAGGCAACGAAATAGAAGCACTGACTTAACCCATCAATAATATCACCTGCAATAAAGGTCAGCGACCTTTGCTATAACATTCACATTGACACACTCTCAAATAGCCTCGACACTGTTCATATTTAATGTTTCCGTCAAAATAGATCTTAAAATTGCTTCGCTTTTTTATATTTTTCAACAGGCCTGGTGGCTAAAGCACTTCGCTCGGAATTTATAGTTCGCAGGATCGAAACATGGCACCGAACATGTTCGCCTTTTCAGTGTTATAATGTCACGATCAATCCCACTATTGATTAGTAAATGATAGCTAAAGAGCTGGCAGGGAGAGTAGGCGGTCGATTGATTGCCTTCCCTCTAGTGGGTAATTCAAAATTAGTGACGACGTCAGAAAGCCTTATTAGCGCTACCTTAAACAACAAACCTTTTTGAAGGATTAAAGGTCATTTCACACTGCATTATTGCAGATACATTAGGCTTAACGATTATGTTTGTGACAAATACAAATGTACTTCAAAAATGTCTATGGTTATTCAAACTATATGTCGGTTTTAGGGTTTGTACTATTACATTTTTATCTGAGTTATTCAGAATTTTATATAGCACTTATAACCACCCTCCCCCCGATGGCTCAGCAATAAGTCTGAGAGCGTGTAACGCCAAAAATCGGTTTTCGAAACCCCATTGCGCAGCTTTGTACTTAACAATAGACAAACAAAAATCACTTATAAATGTATATTTCTCAGAAATATAAACCTATTACTCCTTCATCATTTAGAATTTTTCATTAGCTGTGTTTTCCGCGTTAAAAATGCAAATGTTTTCGTGTTCTGAAAACCATATAGTTAATGCATCAAGAAATAATTTGAAGAGTTAACCAGTTTATTTATTTATCCATTATCAATAGCTTTGAATTATCCAATGTTATTATCTTGTCGTATTAGCAGGTAGTTTAATTTATTTAGTGGTTTATTTACATATTGTATTATATATATATATACCTGCATACATATATATAGCACAACATTCACCCCGGTGCAGCTAGATCTTTCAAAATTATCTATTGTTTCAACAATTTGTACCTAATGGGGTGGGAATTACCTATAAACAGACGATATGGAAGCATTTATTTATTTCAGTCCCAACTCCTCTCCCCTCTACAGACGTCAAGTGATGATGTTGAACCAACAACAACCTCAGCTTTCTACAGTTGAAAATAATGCCCAGAACAAGGAGAGTCCTGAACCCATTGATGACTCAAGTGATGATGAAGAACGTCTGGACGTAGGGGGCGCTGCAGATTTGAAACCACAGTTGCCGAGTTTTTCTTCACCCGCCATAAGCACTGAAGGCAACAAAGAGGGTTAGTTTGATTTTTTGTTTTAGAGCTCCTGAGGGCTGTTGAAGGCAACAAATAGGGTTAGTTTGATTTTTTTTGTCTTAGAGTTCATGAGTCCTGTTGAAGGCAATAAAGATGGTTAGTTAGATTTTTTTGTTTTAGAGTTAATGAGTTCTGTTGAAGGCAACAAAGAGGGTTAGTAAGATTTTTTTTTGTTTTAGAGTTAATGAGTTCTGTTGAAGGCAATAAAGAGGGTTAGTTAGATTTTATTGTTTTAGAGTTAATGAGTTCTGTTGAAGGCAATAAAGAGGGTTAGTTAGATTTTATTGTTTTAAAGCACCTGAGCGCTGTTGAAGGCAACAAGGAAGGTTAGTTCGATTTTGTGTTTTAGAGCTTCGGAGTTCTGTTGAAGGCAACAAAGAGGATTAGTTTGATTTTTTGTTTTAAAGCACCTGAGTGCTGTTGAAGGCAACAAGGAGGGTTAGTTTGATTTCTTGTTTTAGAGCTCGTGAGTGCTGTTGAAGGCAACAAAGAGGGTTAGTTTGATTTTTTGTTTTAGAGTTAATGAGTTCTGTTGAAGGCAACAAAGAGGGTTATTATTTTTTTGTTTTAGAGCTCGTGAGTGCTGTTGAAGGCAACAAAGAGGGTTAGTTTGATTTTTTTGTTTTAGAGTTAATGAGTTCTGTTGAAGGCAACAAAGAGGATTAGTTTGATTTTTTGTTTTAAAGCACCTGAGTGCTGTTGAAGGCAACAAAAGGATTAGTTTTAGAGCTTCTGAGTGCTGTTAAAGGCAACAAATAGGGTTAGTTTGATTTTGTTGTTTTAGAGCTTCTGGGTGCTGTTAAAGGCAACAAAGAGGGTTAGTTTGACTTTTTGTTTTAGAGCTCCTGAGTGCTGTTGAAGACAACAAGGAGGGTTAGTTTGATTTTGTGTTTTAGAGCTCGTGAGTGCTGTTAAAGGCAACAAATAGGATTAGTTTTGATTTTTTGTGTTAGAGCTCCTGAGTTCTGTTGAAGGTAACAAAGAGGATTAGTTTGATTTTTTTGTTTTAGAGGTCATAGGT
This sequence comes from Limulus polyphemus, assembly GCF_000517525.1. Lineage (NCBI taxonomy): Eukaryota > Metazoa > Arthropoda > Merostomata > Xiphosura > Limulidae > Limulus > Limulus polyphemus. The sequence continues at coordinate 265,280 of NW_013666201.1, read as the reverse complement.
GCTGTTGAAGCCAATGTAAAATACGAGAAAAAAAGTTCTGTCCAGCCGTGATAGTTTAACGTGCTTTTTGACCTCATTATTTATTTCTTTATTACTATGTTTTGTATGAAATCCGAAAAGGAAACCTGTATTAACTTTAATTATTCAGGTGTACTAATAAAACTACTGAAATCTTCTGAACAATACTTTGAGGAATTTCAAGCTCGAAAATAATTATTGTTTTTTTTTTATATTTTATACTTCTTTGGATTTGAATGCTCCTAACAACAAAATTTATTGTTAAATTTGTATTAACTTTAATTATTCAGGTGTACTAATAAAACTACTGAAATCTTCTGAACAATACTTTGAGGAATTTCAAACTCGAAAAGAATTATTTTTTTTTTATATTTTATACTTCTTTGGATTTGAATGCTCCTAACAACAAAATTTATTGTTAAATTTGTATTACCTTTTCTAACTTGTTAGTTTTTGTCATACAATTGTTTAGTTCCTTTCAAATTTCCTTATTAACTTTTGGTTTTACTGTCAGTAGTGGAAAATATATATGTATATACGTTTTCAACAAAGTAATAAGTTTATCTGATTTAATGGAAAGGTTCCGACGAATGTAAAAAAATAAATAAAAAATAATCGCAATTCGCGAGTATTCTTGAAAGTATACATAAATCTTATGGTATGAGCCAGAAAATAAATAATTCTATGAAAATAGAATAAGATAGGTTACTTAAAATAAATTGGTAAAATAAAATAGTTTTGAAATATGTTTTTAAACCTTTTGAAATTTTAGTGTAAGAGAATAGAACTGGTAATTATGTTCGTATCTTACTCGTCACTAAACAATTCCATCTAGTAGGTGAATCATTTATAGGCTAACAGAAGAACTCCAATAGTATAAGTGAGTCAGATATATAGAAGATGATAAGTATCAGGTAACTATTTGACTGACCCCTGAAATCTTTGTATTTGGAATTTACCAGTAAATGTTGGTGTTTCGGTACAGATTGCTGTCCAGATATTGATGTTAACAAAGAAGACCATGCCAGTTCAGCTGTTGAAACTAGGCGACCGTCATCTACTCCTAAGCCCGAAGACCATCAACATAGCGACAGTAGATACCCCCCGAGCATATCCTCATCACCAGCCAAGTCCTTGGGCCTTGGACATCATTTACAGCCCAAGTCTAGCGAAGAAGCTAACCCCCTTCTTCATAGCCCTCAAATTGTCACTCAAACAGGACCAAACATGACTATGGGTCCGGGCTTGCCCCATCCACACCTTTTGCCCTACCTGTACTCACCTACTCTCCATCCCCAGCTATTCTTTCCGCCCAACTCTACTACAGCTGCGCAGCTCTATCCACTGCTAGTCAATAGTTATCAAGGACTAGCGGAACTCAACTCCCGCCTCCGACAGCAGCATCGATTCTCCCCTTATCCGATTCCTTTTTCCACCCACACCAGCACATCACCTCTCGGTGTCCCTTCTTTGACAGAAACCAGTCCTCCCCATCACAGGTCACTCCTGCATCTAAAATCGAAAACCACCACGACCACAACCTCTTCGCCACCTACATCACAAAGTTCGCCAACCTTGCTACAGGATACGTCTACTCATTCCAACTCTGATGGAAGCGGCACTGCTGCTGTCTCGTGCGAACTGAAAAACATTGAAAACATGGTTAACGGCTTAGAGCGTCGACAAGATCAGTTGGCAGTGGAAACTTTGACAAAACTGCCGGACAAACGGCACTAATCGTATAACAAAGGTTAAAGGTTATTGCCCAACGGCCAGACCTGTTTAGTATACCATTCTCTAGTATACGATTCTAATTCAGACCAACCCTGATTTGGATTTTGTATGATCGTTTTCCTTAAAAATTGTCCAGCTCTTCACAGATTAGGCTAGCTGTCAAAAGGTTTAAATGTTTGTTGTGCTCGTCTACATGTAATTCAAACAATGGATCTGCGAAGAAATGCTCGCTTGGAATCTAAATTTCAAGTGTGGTGCAGCGAAGACATTGCAGTTCCATAAGTAGCTCAAACCAAAGAGTACATCAAAAGGTTTAAATGTTTGTTGTGCTCGTCTACATGTAATTCAAACAATGGATCTGCGAAGAAATGCTCGCTTGGAATCTAAATTTCAAGTGTGATGCAGCGAAGACATTGCAGTTCCATAAGTAGCTCAAACCAAAGAGTACAGACAAGAAAAAAACGATCTTGATGTATATCAGAAAATGACAATTAATTAGCTGTCTAGTGTGGTGCTTATGAGTGAGCAGGGCGTTTTCTTTATGGGGAAAACCCCGCTATTATGTGGTAGTTATTTAACCAGTTGCAACTCTTCCCAAGGCAGCTGAACACACTGGAAAGAACAGAAGTAGTCTGTTAACCGAAATGGTCATCCTGATTTCCACACAACATTTTCTCTCTCTCTCTGCTTTATTTCTTTTTTGCAATACCACTACTTATTCACATTCTATATTTTGTCCTTCTTTTGTTTTTCACTCGTTGTCTTCTTAACTTTGGCTCACCAAATGAAGTCATAGAGATATATACCAATGACGCGATGTTCGTTGATTGTAAAAAAAAATAACATTGTGGTAATGTCAAGGTGTAAAGTGTGTATCAGTCGCTATGCCTTTTTTTTGTGTGTCTACTTTCGAATTATAAAGGCCTTACGTGAACTCTTCATTTGCTTCGTAGTGAGGATGTGGATATCGTTACATGCTAACTAACTGTTCAGTTGTGTTGTACCTAGAAGGCTAACAATTCCTTCCTCAGCAAATGATTTTAAATATTTACCAACGTGGGTGGGAGTGGGACCAGTCATCTCAACGTGCACATAACTTATCATAAACTTCAGATGCCTTTTTATTTAAAGTGATATCGTAAAATTACAATACGTTTTATGTTTTGTTTTTCTGGAAAAAAAAAATCGAAAGTGAAGCTAGAAATTTATATAAAATTGTCAAAAGCTCTTGCATTTGTAAGACAGCGAGGTAAAAATACAAATTCCATGGTCCTTTTGATTTATGACAAAGAGTGAGTGTCGTAATATAATCGTACACAATCCAGTGAAAATTATTATATCTATAGAACTGTGACAGATAATATATAGTGTTCTCGTCACTGCTATTATGACCTATTCTTAAAAGTAAAAACATCGCGAAGTGTCGTTGTGATCCTTTTGTTATCTTGGTGCTCTAACGGAAAAATTAAGAAATAGTCATACGGTATGATAAATATTGACTTTCCGTAAAGTGCGCGCGGACGTGAAAATCAAGGACAAGAAAGACCTTCGCGTCCTTTGAACACCGCCATCAAGTTGCTGTAACAGAGAATGAAAGTGTCTGTATTTGGAGTGGGACATTACTTCTAGCAGATAAGAACACAACTTCCATCTACTGGTGATGGAAAAAAAGAGCGGTTGGCACGCGCACGTGCTTAATGGCCGCTTCCCTAGCAAATCTGCTATCTCTCCCCAGCTCACCTTTCCGATGTAAGAATTTAATGCTGAAAGGTGAGGAACGTTTTAGTAGGAGGGTGGGTGATACGAGGGGCAGAATGTCAACACGAATTTAGTTGTCTTATCTCCTGCTCCGAGAAACACATTAACGGTGTGATGACAAGAGGACAAGGCATGCATGTCAATAAGGATCTCTGTCTTCTTTAGTCCATTAGCTAACAACCTGTAGAAGGAAAATCGTGGGCTTACCGACGTCTTGTCGTGGATTTACACTAGAAGAAGATCAAAATTTGTGTAATCTGAACACAACTTTCACTGAAGCTTGTCGAATCGTCTATACACTCACTTAGTGTTGACTGGTTTTCCACACTTAAAATAAAAATTAATGTAAAATGGTTGAACTGTCAGTTTGGGAAAACTTCTAATGTTCAAATTGATTCACAAAGTACTTGTTCAATATAAAATTCTTTTTACGAAGTGTTTATGTGTGCGTGTTTCTGTTGTTTTTTTCAAACAAACGTTGTTATATTTCTAAGGCTTCTGTGACTTGTTCTAAAAAAGAGAAACGATAGAGCAGCAGGTTACGAATGCGTTGCGGTTGAAGGCAGTTCTTTTAGTGTCGCCCTCTGTAACTGATAGACAGCACTGTGTCATTGCTATTAACGATAACTACTATATAACCCCGTAAGCCTTTGTTTCAAGTAACACGTGTCACTGTCGAAACTGAATTGAAGTGAAGAAAATATTATTAATGTGTTATAATTAGTGTGGTATTTGTTATGACAACTAATGCAAAAATATTCGAAATGCTATTCACGCTCCAAAACACTACCTTAGCGGAATATTCAAACAAAAGCAAAAATCGTGTTTTGACAATGAATTCTAAGTGACTGGAAATAGATCATAGTGATGCCGCAGTCCATTAAAGTACAAAAATATCAGCATTTTGTTTCAAAAATTACAAGGGGTGTATCTAAATGAGGGGGATTTTCTAAATGTAAGAGTGCATGCACCGACTGGAAAACATGAAGCCAGCACCCATTCTCTATTTTACATCCCCATTTAGGTCAACCATAAAACGTGGCGTCTTGGGCGTTAACATTAAACTATACTATAAAGGAGTCTGATAAGTAGAATTCCATTTCCAACTGTATATCTTGTTTTAACTATCCCACCCTCACAAATTATGTGACCCTAAAAATGCTGTTTATCCGTTAGCAGAATTGGGTGGAAAGAAAAGGTGGTAAAAACTGCAAAACTCTTTACTAGACCGGTCCCAGAAACCAACGAAATGACGTGAACTTTGAAGGTTTACAACACCATTGTAGAAAGACATTCACGTTCAGACAGTGTAGACTTTATTCTGTCTTTTTGTTCTAGGAATAAATGTGTTGTACAGATAAATCCCATCAGCTATTTATTGAGAACATGTAAGTTGTCTAATGTATAATAGTTGTTTGTGTCATGTGTGTTTTTTTTTTTTTGTGCTTCATTAAACAATTGGAATATTCTCAACAAAAACTGTGTCTTTGTATTTGAATTCGTTACAAAGATAACCATACGAAGAAGCATTAATAAAGGGAAATCCATATCAGGGTATATAATAAAGTCCATAAAAAATATCATCTAATTGGCTAATGTTCTGAATATTATTTCAATGCGATGCGCTACTACCAAACTAAACCACATGTTATGGAATACCTACTATAGAAGTATTAATGTTCCCGAAAAATTTCAGACATTTAGCTTACAGTCACAACCATTAAATTACCTTGATTTATCTTGAATTATCAAAATTGCAAGCGGCAAATTTAACTACACTACATTGTATGTATATATATACACGTATATATAGTGTAAGTACAATATTAGAGGGCGTACTATATAATTTTTCTTTATGAAAGTTGCTTAGTTGACTTCTTCATAACAATTACGACCAGATGATCAATCAATGATTTGTACAAAATGGAGTTAGGGTGAAATTTTACCAAAAACTTACGCTACTAGCAACCGTCACCTCCAACCCCACAAAATGAAAGATTTTTCACGTAGATTTGATGGTTGTTTTGTGATAAAAATTGGTTATAGTAGCAAAGTTCCGAGCCCCCCAGTGGCACAGCGGTATGTCTGCGGACTTACAGCGCTAGAATCCAGGTTTCGATACTCGTGGTGGGCAGAGCACAGATAGCCCATTGTGTAGCTTTGTGCTTAATTACAAACAAAAAAAAAACAAAGCTCCGAACTTCTCTATATACAAGTATTAATAACACCATATTTTCTTCTTTGTTGTTGTTTTTCCTCAGAGTTAATAGTTGTTTTTTTTTATTGATACAACTTAATTAGAGAGAGTCGCTTATTTTATTAAAATGTTTCTGAAAAGAGAGGCTGTGGATGATCTAAGGGATGCACTGGAAAAATTAACCCAAAGTTTTTATTGTAAGTCAAGTACCAACCTAAGCAACATCAGTGCCATATAAAGGAAGGAAATAATGGTCATCATTTCAAATTAATCTTTTGTAAAATTATACTGCTCATTTGTCATAGTCATTAAACTATACGAGTCAGATATTAATAAAGAATGAGCTCATATTATAACCACGCATTAATTAATTAATATAAGTTCAGATAGATTAAACACGACTCAATTCTTTTTAATAAACGTCACCAGCACGCCTACATTTGAAACAGTTTATTGTACATATTAATTGCTTGACAATACTGTGTTGGAAGTGTTATAATAAGCGTGGGTTGAAAGTAACAACACTGTGGTGAAGTAAACATTTTCAAATTACTTCTGATACACGTGGGTTACACGTGGGTTACACGTGGACAAATAAAAAAGTATATTTAACGGTTTAGATTTGATAGTATTACGTATACAATAAATATCTGAGAATAACATATTATTTCAACTACGAATCTTACTTCTTTTAAAGCTTTTAAACTAAAAAAAAATATTTGCACTTGACATTTTTATTTAACTTTTTGTTGTTTTGTAATGAATAGTTTAATAAAATTGTCATACACAATAAATTAACCGATATATAAAATTGAAAGTAATATAAACATTGAAAACCAACAGTTAACAAATCGCATTTAGAAACGTTGAGAATAATAATATTTCCTTTATTATTTTTTCATTTTTCTCTTGTTCATTTTTTGACACGGTAAAAGTCATTTTGCTGAAAGTTTAACTTGAGAAAGTGCACCTAATTTAATTTTAACATTGTCAACAAACTCAATTCGATTATTTCCCTGCTTTTACGAGGGGTCGTTTGTCCTCAAGTGACGTCATTTCCCAACGGAAATGACGTATATCCAAGTACTTTCATGGCAGCGACCAGCAGTGGTAAACGACATGTGGAATCTCTGGGGGTAACTGAATGCCTGTTTGTAGCCTAATATTTCTTTATTAGGACAAGGTTTGCCAACGAGTGACGTCATGAAAGAGAGTGATAATGGAGTTAACGCACCATATTCAAGACACGAGACAAACCGATGAGAATTCCATTAGCCAATGAGGGACCTGTTTACTTTAGTGCTTGTATGGTGAACGATCACGGAATGTAATTTTCTGCTTTAATAATAGAACAATCTAAATTCTTATCTTAGCACATCGTAAAATGCATGTCAAGAGAAGACTTAGCTGAAGCAGAATAACAAAGGAAACCAAGAAATAACAGATATGTTTGGCTTGTAAGCTGGAAAGCTATAACTTGAAAAGAACTGCTTTGGCAAAATCCTAATCGTTCTAATGTGCTTATGTAGGCATATTTTAGGGTTAAAAACCAAATCCCGGTTGAAATATTAGCTTGCTTCAACAAGCTAATATGTGAGCGTATATTAATGGTATAATATATTTCATTTTAAAAGTGACCCACCCTCCCCAAAGAACAACAACAAACAGGTTTTCATAACCATTTCTTTCTGAACGCTTAATGTTGCACACACGGTTATAACCCATACGACCTGCACTGCCACCAAATAGTGCTATATTGTTAAGTTTATTCTAGCAATAGCTTTTAAAAAGAATAATAATTAGGCTTTATTGTTCCTAGACCAGCATAATGTGAGCTTTAAAGTTCTAAATTATGTATAAAATACAGAATGCATTCTTTAGGCATTCGAAAAATTGAATTTGAAAATACAAAGAAATTGTTAAAATTACTTTCTATATAAAGGAAATGAAAGCGTGTGGTGAACGGTTTGACTAAAGGACTTTTAGTCGAAACGTTGATCACATTTTTTTCTTTCCTTTTCGGAAATTGTATTCGTTTTACTAAGAAAAATTTGGTTGATTATAAATTGTATTATCTGGTGATCACAGCCAACCTAACAATAGGTTACCTTAATCAACACCAAGTTCATGAACAATTTTAAGTTAATTTGAGGCAACACAAAATATTAGGACATTGAGAGCATATAAAAGTAAACACGTATTAATTTAGCTTGCATAAAGAGGGAAATACAACTGAATGTCTAAGCCCTTAAAGACAAATAACAGTAAATCTGCAACAATTAGAATTCTACTGTCATTACGTGTATAACAAAAGTATGTTTATTCATAAATTAATGTGTAATGTATGCATGCAACTTGCCATTCAAGACGCACGTGCGTGCATTATAATTCACAACTGTTACAAGAGTCTTAGCATTTTTGCATTTAGTAAATAGCGCCCCGGCGGCTCAGCGGTAAGTCTGAGAACTTAAAACGCTAAAAATCGGGTCTCGATACCCGCGATTGACAGAACACAAATAACCCATTGTGAAACTTTGTACTTAACGACAAACAAACAGACTTTCAAGAAATATGTATATATAGTAAAAGCTGTAGAAATATATAGAAGGTAAATAACTTAATCTATAAAGAGGCAAAACTTTAAGCTATATAAATTCATATTTATTTAGTTGTTCATCACATGAAATTAAATGTATATTGAACCTTTTACATTTTTAACTTAATTTTAATCACGTACCAAGTCTCCCCCCCCCTTCCCCTCCACCGCCTCAGCCTAGGTCTCTGCTAATAGCTCATTACGAACGACTAATGTTTTAAGAATTTTTTATCGTTGGTTAAGCAAATAATTTTCGGTTATTTGGAATACATTTCATTCTGTCTGTGACTTCAGTATTGTTTAAAAACGTAATGCGTCATCCTTTCATTTATGTGACTAGCTACGAGCTGGTTTCCTTTACCAGAACATCACAATATATATATATAACTTTCGTGAAGCGTAATTTCTGACTATTAAACAATATCTAGGATAAGTTCTAAATATCAGTATGTTTAATTCGATTATGTTATCGTATTAATTACTAGAAACTTAAGGTTTCAATTTCGATATTTACAAAACGTGATCCCAGCATCTTTTGTACTTCGAGACTAACGAAACTGCTTCGTTAAATAACAAATCGAATTACATAAAATACGTAATGACACTAAACTGTCCCTAGCATCGAACACTTGTTCGGATGCATCATATTATGTGGGTCTATATCTGCTATTGATATGAATAATAAATGGCTTTATTTAAGCTTGAAGATCATTCAGTTTGACAAATAAATATTTAAAAGAATGAAAAACGAGATTTCAAAATATAGCAAGGAGTCATGACAAGTTTACATTACCAGTCAATGGGTAGAATAAGAATAATGCTGATCTACTAGTGATAATAAGTTACCATTGAATTCCATGTAATATTCAAATTTTCATGATAGATATTTTGTACAGTAATCATGAAAATGTATAAGCAAATTAACAACTCCTTAAACACTACTGATTTTCTTTGTCTGCTAACTTAGGAACTTTTGTCTTAAACAATATATTTAAATCTTTATTACTGGACACATCTCTCGTTAATCTTAATAATGCCTCCTAGTGGCTCAGCGGTAAGTCTGCTGGCTTACAGCGTCAAAAATCGGGTTTTGATACCCGTGGTGGGCAGAGCATAGATAGTCCTTTGTGTAACTTTGCGCTTAATACAACAACAGATCTTAATAATCCACATATCTTGAAACGGTAACTGAAAAATTAGTTATCACGTAACCATTTGAGGTCACTTTAAATCACTTTGTGTTTATCGTATTAACCTCATTATTATTATTGATATTCTACTCTTTAGACCTGTATTTAGTTTGTTGAATAAACTTTTAGGCCTGGCTGTCAGTAGACTATGAACAAAGAAAAACATTTTGCTCTTCCTCACCTCTTAAAACGTGAAAACTGTGGACATGGCCCGGCATGGCCAGGTGGTTAGGGCACTCGACTCACAATCTGAGGGTCGCGGGTTCGAATCCCCGTACCACCAACCATGTTCGCCCTT
>NW_013666201.1:253472-255376 GCF_000517525.1 Limulus polyphemus | reverse complement strand
CCTCGTGTAGCTTTGCGCAAAATTCAAAACAAACAAACAAGCACTATGGACATAAGTTCGCGTTATAAAATTACTATACTTTACATGTTTGTTTCTTAAATCGTTAATTATGTTTCTAGTAAACAATGGGTTTAGACAAAACTGTCACTGTTTTAAAGTTAAACAGAAAATTATGAACACTGTTGACTTAGAACTAAAACAATAATTAAAGTCCAGTCTTATCGCTCGCTTTAAAATGCGCTAGCTTCGAAAACTTCAAATCAATTTTGCCATATGCCTTAACCAGTAGGTTAGAAATTTCACACTAAAACAAAAAAGAAACTACACGGAATTAAAGTTGCCTTGAACGCCATTTGTATTTAGGCATCCAATTATAAAGATGTTGCCTACGATGGCTCAGCGGTAAGTTAACGGACTTACAACGCTAAAATCTGTAGTTCGATTTCCCGCTGTGGGCAAAGCACAGATAGCTCATTGTATAACTTTTCGATAAAAACAACAACCCAACACATTTTCGTATCTGCACATGATACAGTATTTGTACGGTGTGTTTTTTTTAATGAACAAACGGTACCACGTGATAGGCACAAACGACAGCTACCGTATTGTCAACACCACATATATATATATATCTTTCTGAAAGCTCAAAATTAAATCTGTTTCATGTACACATACTGCATATTTACTTGTATAATTTATGGTATAGTTGTTTAACAAGTGAGTTGGCCTCTAAAACGGGAGATTCGAAGGATGTGGTGCGTGAACCTAACTATTGTAAATTGAAGAAGGAAGACGCATACAAATCATAGTACAATAAACCCATAAATCGTTATTACACTTTAGACAAACAATTTTAAAGGAGACACAATAGAATGAAAAAAATACTAAAAATGAATACATGAAATAAAATCAGGTAAAACAACAGCTAAACAATAAAAATAAAAGAAACTTGAAATAGTATGACACGATTTTATCACTTCAGAGATCAAGGTGAAACTCTACATCAAACAAGAAATTTCCTGGAAGACGATATCATCTAGGAGAGATGATTAATGACATTCAAACAAACATGATTTGCAACATGTATATCTATCTACCCACTCTGTTACCAATCGGTAACCTCACAATCTACAGCTCAAGCGGTTTCTGACTTTTACAGACCAATGAAAAATAAAATTTATCAGATTGGCATCATTTTAGAGGTGGCACACACAAGGGCAATGTGTACAAAAAACTTGACGATTCAAACATACGAAACATTTAGTTTCTAAGTTATAGTTAACTTTAGTTGTGCTATTAACATATCCTTTTCTTTAAGATAAATTAGCATAAAAAAACTTACAAATCAGAATAAATTACGGGTCATTGTAACTCGAACGAATTGTGATCTTGGGGTATCATATTACCTAGCTTATACGCTCTCTAAAAGAGTAGTACAATTATGTCGTGTCCATTATCATATCTATATTTTCTCTTTTCAGTTAGAGTCTGTTTAAGTTCTAACAGGGTCATTTTATACATCAAATGGTCATTATATTAGGACCACAACCTAATACTATGTTGTAGTAGCCTTTGCCGCAATAATAACTTAGACTAAGTGGTAATAAACTCCAAAATATGCAGGATGTAGTTTTGTTCAGTTGTTGCCCTTGTAGCAAGGAGTGTGGTCTGCAGTTACTTCACACTTATTTTATACCAATGATTCGCAGCCGTAGTGTTTTTTAGTAGCCCACGTATTCCTTTCCAACTGCCATGTTGCTATATTCTGATGACAGATGTCTTTAAATAGCTAGTTCAATGGTATTCGTCCTAGACCGACGCCAATTATATTACCCCTTTTAAAATCAAAAAGATCTTTACTCTTACCAGTTGTCGTACAGAGGATTGTTTGTTTGTTTGTTTGT
>NW_013666201.1:250713-252671 GCF_000517525.1 Limulus polyphemus | reverse complement strand
TATTCAATTACCAACGAATAGTGGAATTGACCGTCACATTATAACGCCCCCACGGCTGAAAGGGCGAGCATGTTTGGTGTGACGGGGATTCGAACACGCGACCCACAGATTACGAGTCGAGCGCCCTAACCACCTGGCCATGCCGGGCCGCGTACACAGGAACAATGACATGACTATAACTTCTCATTTCTAAGGCTCAAACAATTTCCAACATCATGATCAGTATATGTTTAGCATGCAAACAAATGGGGTTTGCTAGAAATGTGTGAGGATGTTTAATAATGGGGGTCAATTAGTGTATATAAATAGTTGAACAAATAATTTCTAATTTGAGCTATAAAATAATCCGGGAGTAGAAAATCCTGTACATTAAGTTTTACATTAAGCTTATCTAAACTTTATATAGATACTAGTTGGTTCATTCAAACATTTGTCTCACTAATCCGCATCCAAAGTTTAATATCATCAAGCGCAAAAAGAATCATTCAGTTGTGGGTGTCAAATCTCTCTACGCTGTGATAATGTTGCTGCATAATCAAAAGCTTAATTAAACAGGCAAATATACAATGTGATCCACCGAGTTGATTCGATCAATTTGCGGACTGCTGAGAAGTATGGATCACCTTAGGGTTCAAGGACCATCCAGAAAGAGACCTGCGACAAGTTATAACCCAAACCGTGGTAAGCAAAACTACGACATCTTGTAATAGGTGAGAATCCAAGAACATAAATGTCAGTGGCAAAAGCTGTCCACGTGCGTCAGGCAACAGTACGCAACATATTGAAGAAGGATCTCCATCTGCAAAGGCAACACAAGCCACTTATTATTAAGTACAGTAAAATATAAACTTTCTGATTGTAGTTTAATTTTTGTTTGTATTGAAGCAAAAGCTACACAGTAAGCTGTCTGAGCTGTGCACACTGCTGGTATCAAACTCCGATTTTAAGTGTTGTTATTTGTTTTAGAACAAAGCCACACAGTTGGCTATCTCTCTCCACCACATATAATCGAACCACAAAACTTAGCGTTTTAAGTTCGTAAACTTACAGTTAACCCACTGGGAGACAGGTGTAATATACATCGCCTTCTAGGCGATAGTAATAAAGTTATTTATTGTTTTTGCCATGCTTTTTGATTGTTTTATGTTTTTTTCAAAGAAAATAGCCATCAACAATACATAGAACAAGAATCCTTCTTTCAATAATAAATTAACTCATATGATTCAGCTCATGAAGTACGATCCATTTTTGGCAATCAGGTATTTCTAAGGTCTACTAACATCCTATAAAATGGTTTGTTGTTCACGTAAGCGTGAAACTGGAAACATTTCTTGTTAAACTGCAAAATGAGCAGAGAATTTCCTAATGATTAACGTGCCGAATTGTAAATCCGGTAGTTTGTGGTTCGCATCCCGTTTGCAAAATTTCGCTTGTGACTTTGGGGTAGTGAGTGCGTTATAAGAGTGACGGTCGTATCCCATTATTTGATTTAAGTAGCACAAGAGTTGGTGGTGGGTGGTGTCGTCTAGTTGCCTTCCCTCTAATCTATCAGTTCAAAATCAAGAATGGCTAGCGCAAAGAGCCTTTGTGTAGTTTTGCACGAATATTAAAAAAAATAGAAATAAAACCATGCAAAAATTTCGTTTAATTTTTCCTATCACGTCAGGTCTTCATTCAATCATAGCCTACAACCTTTAAATCTTCGAACTTACGTAACTAACAGTTAAATTCGTTTCTTTTAATAGTCTGAGATACATCGTCCGTGAACTAGATACCAATGGGTGTTTAATGAAAACAAGCGGGTTTACGACGATAAATATCGGGTTTCGATACCCGTGGTGGGCAGAGCACCGCTAGCTCACTGTGTAGCTTTGCGCTTATCAAAAACTTTAGATGCTTATCAATTGCCCCCCAATGACACAGCGGTACGTCTGCGGACTTACAAAGGTGGAATCCGG
>NW_013666201.1:227652-249741 GCF_000517525.1 Limulus polyphemus | reverse complement strand
TCAGGGAAGAGTAGCTTTTAACAAAGTAAAATCTAGTTCTACACAGCAGTATAGTGGATCAATAAGCCAACAAGAGATTACAAATAAGTATATATATATATATATATATGTATATGTATTATACAGATATTTCACTGACATCCTTCAAAGTATTGTAACAACAATAATATAAATCTATGTATCAAATGTGCATTATTAACTCTTTATCTTACATAGGAATATTCTTGATCAGTTTTTCTCCATTGAACTCCCAATGTTAACAATTTAACACTATGATTTGTCAGGTAACTATTGTTTTAGTAAATATGTAAATACATGAATTACGTCTCCAAGGGTCACATCCTCTCATATGGACAGGAAAGCTGTGTCCGCAAACGATCCTCATCAGCGATAGATCTGGCGATTGAAGCAGTCTTTAATTGGCACCCTTTGCCACAACTTGCAAAAAGCTGTATTTTCTAGTCTCACTCCATTGCCACAGGGTGGGAGTAATAGAAGTAGAAAAGTAGGGGATGAAGAAAAGAGGGAGGCAGACTAATTAGTTCCCCTTGTTTCCCTCTGTGCGTTCCGTTTCTTGATGGTGCTAATTCCAAACTGCAGAGAAAATTGAACTTTCAGCCAAGTTTGCACGTAGTTTCTTTTTCCTTAAAAGCTGGCTCTGATTTAGACTTCGTTGTTTCGCGAAGAACGTGACGAAAATGACGGCCTCGAGGCCGCATGTAAAAATTGGCGTAATCAGTGTCACACGATCCTTTCACCATGCTTTTGTGCCCGTGTCGTTCTGATAAGGTAACCCGGCTACTCCAGCACGCTGCAAGATTAGAAAAGTTCAGAAAAAAGAAAATGTGCCGCCATTTCCGCTTCATAAGCTAAGCCTAATTATAATGAGGTATCTGAAACTTTCTGGTTCACGAAAATATGAAAAACAAAACATTTCACCTGCCGGTAAATGATAACAAACATGGAAAAACAATACTTAAGGGAACCAAACTATAGAGATTTTATTATTTTGGGAAAAGATAGAATCAACAACAATAACGTCAGACTTTAACCCTTTCCTGTTTAGTTTTGATGAAACAGCCGACAGTACAGATACGGTTAAACAGTCTAGTCTAGACCTTTGAAAGTTTTGAGATAAAAAAACAATTAGTGAGCAAAGTACTCTTTGGTTTTAGCTGCTTACTACATGAAATTTGTAAAGATACTAACATTATGTATTAGTTGATTCAATCTCCATAGTTTCTTGATCATTGCTAATCACCGTTCATATCCTCCTGTTTTCACTTGATTTGCATCATTAATACCTCCTGACTTAATCTGTAATTTGCAATAATAACTGAGTTACTTCACATGTTTGCAAAACTTACCACCTGAAATACTTACTAGACCGCTGTGTTTACAACCTTTGGGGATCATTATAAACGTTGCATTGGAAAAGCAGTGGCTCCCTCTAACAACAGGTATTTCTGGTTTAATCCATCTTTATTAGGAAACCTGTTTAAGTGCAAAACCCATTTTCAAATAGTATGAATTAATTATCTTGTTAATTAAACTTATTCGAAGTGCCTATAATTATACTGTTTAAATTGTCAAATCGAACTGAGTGCTGTGAATGGATAAACGAGGGAAGAATGGATTACAGTTTTAGAAGAATAGAACTGAAAAAGGTTAAGTTCTGATAAATATAATACTAGTTGATCCCCGACAAGAGTAATTGAACTAAGCTTAAAATTAAGTATCTTAAGACATTATCTAATTACACATAATTCGTATATTTCATACTTTTCAAAATAGCTTGTATTGTGATCGCTTGAGGAAAATTTTTTAAAATGGTTTTAGGGCTTACGAGCTTTTTGAAAGATCGTGCGAGTAGTTATTAGTGGATATTAAAGACGAGGTTGAATGACAATCAATAATTAATAAGAACCTCAGAGCGAAATTAAAGAAGGCTGTATAATAACAATATATTAACTACACTGTATCTGCTAGATAATAAATATTCCGAATAATGAATGTTGAATAATAAACAAGTATTATTCGTAAACAAAACGTAAAATTGATAAATATTAGATGAATTACGAAGTTTCACCTGATAATCTGTCAGCAAAGACGATATAAATTAAAAACGTGATATTTTTATTCTTTGTTTTAATTTCCCTGAAAGATATTAGTGGGTTTTACGTCATGCTATAATTCCCCCACGGATGAAATGGAAAGCATGTTTGTTGAGGGGATTCGAAACTTGGCTGTCAAAAATCGCTGCTTAAAGAAGGATCTCCGACAAAAGTAATTGAACTAAGCTTAAAATTAAGTCACTTAAGACACTATCTAATTAAACATAATTCGTATTTTTTTATACTTTCAAGCCATTTCAGGACTTTTATTATTATCATCATAATCTTATGTAATGAAACGTCATTAAGTGAGATCACATGTGGACTAACGAACATGTAAACATAGCCCTAAGTTACGGGTATGAAGACTATCACAGAAGGTCATGATGACTATAATAGTCTCCCTAAGTTAAGGACACTTGACAGCTCACAGCAGTATATGGGGTGACTTGTAACTGACTGATGACTTCGTGTGCAGAATTACCGACGGAACATAAAATAAATAACCAGATAAGCTTTTGTATAGGAAAAGTTACATCGAAATGATATATTAAATATTACCGTTGATACATAAAAAATGCATTCTCCGAATATAAGCTATGTGACAATACAATCAGGTTAGTTTACTCAGTAATATAAAACACCTGTATCCCGGAGCACCACTGATACTTTAAAGATGAAATGATAGCGATATTTTTCAACATTGTTATATTTCATCTTAATTGGTCGTTATTTTCAAAAATTAATTACCTGGTCTAACAATTGGACCTTCTTATAGGAAGACAGGGCAGCATGCGCTGATTCAATTAAGATCAGGTGTATAGCTTCAATAAACATTTAAACAATCACATATAAAGTTTAACAGCATCATGGAAACTTTTTATGCAAAATTAGCAACATGATAAGCATTTTAATTAGAGCTTGACTTCACAGCTTTATTAAGAAAATATGTAAAAATAATTTAGTATTCCTAATAAAATAAGTTATCCTATGAAAAATGTTATTTACTTTTTATTTGTTTGTTTAAATGTCAACGTAAATGTACAAAAAGTATTAGAATCTTTGAACTAACTTGTAACATATCATTTCCGTTGAGTGTCAGCAACCCTATATAGTTGAGTCATGGTTTCAGTTTCATGGTAGACCATGCACTGTGCATCAAACTGTTGTGACGAACCGAAAGCCACTTTGAGAAAAGGCGACTACACCATAGACACATTGATGGCGTCCGTGGGATAGGCTTATTCGACGAAACCAGAACAAAGTAGCTTTCAATGTGAGAGACTGAACGGTGACATTAGAGCTCCGAGACAGAACTCTTGCTGTCGCTTCTTGGCAGAGATCCTTCTACAGATAAAAATCTCCCAATTAAGTCGGTTTGGGTAATAACGTTCAGCGGCAGGAGTATCTGAGGCAAAAACAGGGCGTGAGAAATTTCTGGTATATATATATATGTTAAGTGACTAGTGACCAGCTTGCTACATGATAAAAAAATCATCACTTAAGATATTAATAATTATTTAAAGGTTGGAAAACCTGGCTATCTTTAACTACGTTTCTTCTCGATATTTGGTTCAAGAAAGAAACTCTTATTAATAATGTCTTCAAGTATCTTCCATAACGAAGTAAAACAATGGCATACAATTTTTTCAAACCCCCTATCTTTCTCAAGGCTTATTACAGTCAATCTGTGCACATAGTTAATTAATACACACCACATACACACACACACACACATATATATATATATATGTATGTGTGTGTATATATACACTACATTACCAAAAGTAATGGAGTACGCACTTTAAGATGTCGTGTTTTGTCACTGGACTTAATTTTAACCATCGTCTGGCGAACCTTCGACGGAGAAAAAAAAACGAATTTCCAGAACATTGTGGAATGAGTCAGTTGAATTCGGGTAAAAACTCTGGGCCTGAAACCATTGCTGGAAGAGATTTGTTTTTCTTATGGAATTCTCTCAAGGGATGCAATGAGATTTTCCAAAATTTTAAGATATGATAAGGCACTATTTTTCTCTTAAGTCCAACTCCATATTAGTCAAAACAAGTATAACCATGATACTACTTCCACCATTTTCCATCCCTGAAATGAAACAGTTGTATCGAAAGTTTTCTCTATGTTACCATCAACTCTGAATTCATTCATTCAAAGCACCTAATATATATAACATGAATTCTCTTGTACTGTTCTTCACTATAATGAGAGCCAATGCCTTACGATCACAACTGTTACGAGCGGCTTATGGGCTGCAGTCCATCCATTAATTCCAGTAGCATAGAGTTCCTTCCATCCAATAGATGTGAGGACCTACGGTTCTAAACTTCTACTAAAACCTTGAGTGACGGATTTAATGCTAATGAGCGATTTTATTTCACAACATGTAAAATTCGTATGAATCAACAAGTAACTAATTTTGTACGGCCGAAATTTCGCATTAAATATCTGTTGTTCTTCCATTTAGTCATTTAGATATGCCTCCCCAATAGCACAGTGGTATGTCTGTAGACTTATACCGCTCGAAACAGGGTTTCGAAACCCGTGTTGTGTAGAGTACAGATAGCCCTTTATGTAGCTTTGTGCTTAACTACAATCGAACAACCAAAAACAAATCATTTAGATATGAATAGCTGGGCTAGATTATACAGGACATTCATATCACCAATACTGCGTTAAAAATAATCCTTCCTCTTCTAAAGTCCGAAAGATTTCTTCCTAGTAGCTTCTTAACTCCAACATTTCTAACTGTGGTAGCTGGTGACCTTTATAAACCCTATGCAGCCGTGCACCATGGGATTCATGTGCAAACCCAGCGAGAACAGGCCTACTACTAGTTGAGATTATGCTGTCCAAATACCTGTAGTAATATGATATACATATGTAGAGACGAACTGTTTGAATTGATTTGGACTTTAACATTAACTGTATTGCTTACAAATAATTTATCTCTTAGTTCTTTAACTTCGATATTCTAACAGTTTTGAGTGTGTCTGTCAGATAATCCTGAGCTACAACTGCTAAAACTCTGTTTTTCATCGGTAATAAATTCGGCTAAAACGATTTCCTTTGTGCAAAATCCTCATACTTTTTTTATCTTAGAGGCTAAAGCAGAACGAAATAAGTACATTTAACTTATATTCGAGATTCATTTAATCAGCTCTAGAAAAAAATAAACAATGAAAATTTCCGTTTATTGAAACACACACAGCCTCACCTGCCGGTAGTAGGAGCAGGTGATGAATATCCACTTTTATCATCTGAGTTTCGCAAGATTGTTTTATCGATACTAAATCACATGTGCTAAAGTCGTTTGTCATAAGAATCGTAGTCTTCATTGCCTATACAATTTATACGGAAAATTGCACAACATGACAAAAGTTATAGTTCGTTACGATATTTAACCCATGTAAGTACATAGAAATATATTACATACTACCATACGTAAAAAGAAACTGAATAATAAAATTGGATTACATATCTTGTGGCTATGCAGTTGTTCATAATGTCACATGCTAGTGATAATTGTTGTTTGAAGTTAAGCACAAAGCTGCACAATGGGCTATCTGTGCTCTGCTCACCACGGGTATCAAAATCCGTTTTCTAGCGTTGTATATCTGCAAACATACCGCTGTGCCACTGGTGGGCTCTAATGATAATAACCAGAAGTCAAATTTGAAGACCTTTCTTTGAGATTTTGTATCTTTATTAATATTTTTTTTCTGATTATATAAAATGATTTTGTTTATTTTCTCTGGAATATAGGGTGTTTGTATTTGTCTCCCGGTGGAACAGCGGTGAGTCTTCGGATTTACAACGCTAAAATCAGAGGTTTGATTCCCCTTGGTGGACAAGTAGATAGCCCGATGTGGCTTTGCTACAAGAAAACACACACGTATTTATATTTTTCTTTTAAGTGTTATGCTTCTGACAATATTTCAGAACGGATATATTTTGTTTTTGACGAAACTATTCTGTGAACTCAGATAAAAACTGTATTAATGTTTGCTTAGTATTGGGGGTAATAGTGTACATATACAAAGAGTTAAGTACGTTATATTATTAAAACTAATTTGACTATGTAACTTAGCAAGACACGTAAAAAACACAGCCGATATAAAGTCGCAGTGAAATGGAATTTATTAAACTTATATTTTGGCATTGTTTTGTGATACCTATGTAATGTGATGCTACCGAAGATTGATCTCCTTTGGGAAGAGTATATAACAGTCCTTTCTAATACAAAATGTTCTTACAGTCAGATCATAAAGATGTGTTCAGATCGGGGATTTAAGATTTTCAAAACAGCCAGGGATATCCTTTGAATTTAATGACATTCAGAAACAGAATAGTACGGATCAGTTTAGAGGATCAGAATTATCCAGAAAGAGACCTGCAACAAGTCGCACCACAGCTGTGGTAAGCAAAGCGTAGCATATTTTAATGTATGAAAATTCACGAAAACAGAAGTCATTAAAAAAAAACATCTATGTTCCCCAGGCAACAGTACGCAACATAATGAAGAAGGATTTTCATCTGGATGAGGGGCACAAGTCACGTGTAGGAAAGTTGTTTCTATGACTTACCTATTCAACAGTTGCATACCTGAAGTAGCTGGAGAATGAAACGGGTTTTCAAGTTATTCCATACGAAGATATACCGGTCAAGTCGTCGGAAGCAAAGCCTATGGATTTTTGTTCGATTGGACTGGTGAAACGACGCTGGAAAATGGATTATGTAAAGCCCACGTGGAAGAATGGTATGATGTGGACATGACAGCCTTAATAAGATACAAGGTTGTCAGACAGATCGTGACCAAACGGGGCGACATGGACTGTGTTGACATAGTGAGGCTCCAAAATAGTTTTAGTATAACATAATCACCTTTATATCTTCCATCTCTTTCTTTCTATATACACATATTATTTTCAAATTCAAATGAGAAAGTGATGTATCATCTCTTTCTAATTAGTATTAGTACGTAAACCGTTTATGTTCATTAAACCCTGATTATTAAGTAGTAAGCGCCATTTTGATATTCTAAATAGTAATTGAGTTAAATATTATTTATTTTCTGTGACTTAAACATATTTATAATATATACAAATTCAGTTTTAATATCAACTACGCCGAATACCGAATGTATTATAATTTAACAAGTTAATGTTTTTTACATTCTTAGTTATTCTACTTTAACAGACGCTGTTCAACTGTTAATCTTCTATTCAGTCTATTGCTATTAGATATGAGGTAGGTGGACAATTCTACAGAATTTGGATTAAATGCAACAACCTTTAACGAAAATTTTCATATCTGTAATTAACGCAGTTCCATCAGATTCATATAGATTATTGTGATCAAACCTTGATATCCTGCTGAGCACTCATCCAATGAATTTTTCAACTCGTGTTTTCTAATTCATCAGTAATTATATTTTCATGTGTGTACTGTAAGACACGTGATTGTTCTTCTTAACGTTTTTAAACAACGTATGAATGACATATTGAAATACATACACTGCAGGTAATAAAATAGTTTTAAGTTTGTTTCCACGCAGACCTACACAATGAGATATCAGCTCGGGGAATCGAACCACCGATTTTAGGTGGTCTAAGTCCGTAATCTTACCGATAACCCATAGGAAAATGCATATTTAAGACTCTTTTTTTCGGAGTAAAAACAAGGTTCACTTGCTATGACAAACGAAAAACATGTTAGCGTTGAAAAAAGATTGGAAATCATTTTATAGGATTTTGTATATCGACAATATTTCTATGCACTGCAGTTTTTGAGTGAAATGAATGAGACAAACTTGAAAAATCCGAACACTTAATTTATAAATACAAAACTTTGTCTGATATATTTTCAAGGAAATGGTCTCAAGTTGGTTGTTGTGAAAGTAGCTTATGGAATTTTGGATTCAAGGTAATAAATTTATTAAATTCTTCGAAACTTCAGAGCGTTAATACCTGCACATTTAAAGAAGTATACAGCTTTAATTCCTTTTTGAGCTGCGATATGAGTGTTAGGAAAATTGTTTTGTGATCAGTCGCAATTAAATATTAAAATAACATTAGAAAAATGGTATGAAAAAACAGCTTCTTATATATTGTTTACATGTGGAGCGAAACTTTATGAAACGTGTGTATTCGACCTTATATTGTTAGTTTGTTTTTTAAGTACATGCAATATTACTCGAGGGCTATTTGCGACACATTAATATGTTCTCTTTAGTCTCACGTTGTCAGAAAATATTGCTACACACGATGCTTTGCTATTTCCTTACTCGAATGCTATCTACGCTAACCGTCTTTAACTTAGAAGTTAAAGGCTAAAAGAAAGGTAACTATTTAGCATCCCCTACCGTCAACTTTTGGGATGTTCTAATCAAGTAGTTGGTTTGACCGACTCATTCTGATGGTAACACGTCTGAAAAATATGAGACTGTTTGGTGATGTGATTCGAACCCGTGATCCACCAATTGTCTGTCGAGCGACTTATCAACTAAAACATGTCAAGCCCTAGACGGTTGTGAATTATTAAATTATACAAGTTTAGAAAAAGATTTAAATAAAAAAATTAGGCAGTAGGAATGGGAGCAACAAAAAGTAAGAAAACAAGGTAGGAATGGGCGAGATAACACTACAACACCTGGTGATATTTACACGGTGCAACCCCAAAGTTGGTGTGGTCATCGTTCCACCCATTCATATTTCGTGTGATTTTGTAATTGTTCAAACTAAATGAAAGGTTTATATAGCTAACTTTCTCTGTTATAAACATTGTTTTAGCAACCAAGTACAAGTGCAAATTACGTGACCTTAACGAAATGCATGACATCATAAGGGAATGTTTGATGTGGTAGGTCAAACAGGAAGCGCTATTAGTCATACATTGCTTGTGGAAGACATTATAGTTATCTGACTGGTAAGGGGTTGGCTAACTGAATAGTATCAAAACTGCTGATTTTTGAAAATTTAAAATTTGTTGTGTATTTAAAAAGAATTAGCTACTTATAAAACTGATAAAAGTAGGAATGGACGGAACGATGGACATACCAACTCTGAGGTTGCACCATGTCAAAAACCACAATGTGTTGTAATGTTATCTCGCCCATTCCTACCTTGTTTCCTTAATTTTTGGTGCTCCCATTCCCACTTGCTAATTGTTTATTTATAATTTTTTACACTTGTCTTATAGCTTTTTTTTGGTACTAGTCTCGAGAGTGACTGGTCTCTAGGCCTATTCTTCTCGTAGCTTTTCTTATAGCTATCTCTCGACATTTCCTGGCTTTTGCTGATTGTTATATGTACACGACTGTTTTAGTTTAAACATAGTGTAAGTGTGAATTTAATTATTTTTACAAGCGATAGAGTATCGCAGTTTTGTTTACCTAACTGTGCGGATCATACGTGTGTAGTTCAATTGTTGTGAATTGGCACTTGTTATATTATTGCGTCATGTTACTAGTACCTTCTAAGTTTTTCTCGAGTATTATTACATCATAATATTTCGTAGTGTGTGGAAAGTTCTAGGCCTCAGTTGGGCTATTTATAAATACGCGTTCAAAATGAAGTTCAAGTAAGCAAGTTAAGTTAGACAAAGTTAGAGATAAATAGATTTACACTGTACTTTTGTTAGTTTACCCATAAAGAGCGTATAGTGGCAAGTTTTAAAGTGAAATTATCATTGATTGTATTGTAATAACAGAGCAGAGAATAATAATTTGTCTTTTCAGATTGTGTTCTAAAGTAACTGAATCAGCCTGTGTGGACTTTGATGAAAGAGAGACAGTTATTTAAAACTCTGGATACAACTGTGATGACCAACAGTGTAAGGGCATTTGTGCATGCGTTTGACTAGTTTAATATATATTATTTTAAAACAAGTGATTTGTGTGCTGTTTGTTTATTGTTGAAATTTACCCGCAACAAGTCACAAACATCTATTGTAAAAAATCCGGCCCATACATACATAAAAACCTGACACTGATATTGTTGCTATAGTTCCGTCTAGCCAGGGTGGCAGTTATTTCTTTGACTGGATTAATGGCTAAGGTTTGTTTCGCATATTCAACATAACTGTTTCTAACCTTCTTTCTATTCTTGCAGTAGTGTTCTCTTCGCTGGGAAAAGACTTTTCAAGATTTTCTTCTTTTCTCTCGTTTTGTTTCCTTGGAAGCCGTATCTTAAAAATGCACTGTTTTAAATACAACCTTAGGTTTCAGTACGTGACACTTAGTTTGAAAACAATGCAAAGGTAAATTATACAACTTATCATTCTTACTTTATGTCCAGAGTGCTGGAGCAAAGCCGCATCAGTCTTCGGTAGGGGTAGCGTTCGTCTTCAAGTAGAATTGCTTTGGCCAACACAGAACCCTTTAGTCAGATGTATAAAACTGAAAACTTTGCTTTCAAAGTTTAGATTATAGTTCGATCTTAGATCTAGTGAATCTACGCTGTCCGAGTTTTTTTTTTTATGTAGCTGATGCAGCTGCAGGCTGATCATGTAGTACGTGCACCCAAACATTCGTGCACCTGCACGTGATATGAAGGCGGGTTGTTACTTGGCAACTCACAGAGCGTGCTTGTAATCATAGAATATGGCTACTAATGTATTGTTAGCTTGTCCACAGTGTTGTAAAATGGTTATTGTTATTACTGGTTATTACCAAGGTAATAAGTAAAACTAAGAATTACGCTTTTAGCTGAGGTAGCTTAATTTAATCATGTGCATTTAGATTTGCAAAAGATGAATTCAGGAGAGAGTTATGCCTTTTCAACAACGTTAGTCAGTCAGATAGTCAGATTAAAAAATTTGTGGTTTTGTGAAATTTTTGTTTTTACTCCACACACTTTCTCAAGTGCTTTGGTGGCTTGTTACTCTGCAGTTGGTTTGTTTACTACTCAACAGTGTGTGTAAAATGCTTATAAAATTTTGTTTACATGCGGTTTGCAGTGTGTTTGAGATTTTAATTTGTATTGCACATATGGCCCATTCCTACTATAAGTACTAAAGTACTTATGATAAACAAGTACAGAAAGGAACGAGCATTCTGCGGAGTTGAATGTAAAGAATACAATTTCAGTTTATATTTTAGCTGTTTTTATTGGTATTTACTTAGTTTCATCCTTGTAGAGTCACTGTATCATCTAGACAAAAATGACACACAGTCATTGATGTGTAAGTGTCGAAATATCTAGGCGAACTAGTATTTAAATATTTAACAGTATAATGAAAGAGGGTAAACATATATATATATATATACGTTCATTATTGTGCTTAGAGTACTTTATCCTTTATGATCCTACAGATTTTTGCATTGCATAAAAGTACGAAATATATGAAAGGTTTGCCATAAAATGTATAGGCACGATAACGTTGTTTTTCTTATGGTTTGTTTGTTTGTTATGGATTTCGCGCAAAGCTACACGAGGGCTATCTGTGCTAGCCGTCCCTAATTTAGCAGGGTAAGACTAGATGGAAGTCAACTAGTCATCACCACCCACCGCCAACTCCTGGGCTACTCTTTTACCAACCAATAGTGGGATTGACCGTTACTTTATAACGCCTACACGGCTGAAAGGGCGAGCATGTTTGGTGGAAAGGTGATTCGAACCCGCGACCAGCAGATTGCGAGTCGAGCGCCCTAACCATCTGGCCATGCCCGACCTTTTCCTTACGGAGAAGGAGTCTAATACTCTTAGCTGAAATGTCTTACAAAAAAAAAAAAGAAGTCAAAGTGCGTATCTAAAATCATGTCAACATGATAAAAGCACGTGTTTCCGTAAAGAAATTACGAATTTAGAGAGAGATACTAAATATATAACGTCAAAATAAAAAAGATGAATAGCTCACATTCAGTGAGTGATCAGAATTGTACAAACAAGATAAACAGCAAAGATACGGATCGCTTATAAAAGAACAAGAAATAGTGAGATTTTCACACAGAAAACTTGACTTCCAGTAGTGCTAACTAGCAAATTGACTCAGTTTTATTGTTCGTTTACTAAGGTAACAGTATTAGTACATATTTGTTTGTACTTGTTTCCTCTTCAAACTATATGTATTCACCCAATTGGCATATCAAGTAACGCGTGGTAATTATAATGTGTTGAATATTAGTATAATCGTTCGTTTTATATGGCACAACGTAACACATAGAGTTAACTTTTACGCTTCTTAGTCTGTATAAGATAGCATTATTGGTACTAACTTTATGAATAGTTCGGTTTCTATAAAAGGTGATGATTTGTTTATAATCTTAGCAATGAAGTTGTCAAAAACTGGTAAACGTTTTATTCTCATTATACTTTTCTCGTCTTAATTCAGGTAAGAAGGAACTGGAAACTTTATCAATTCACTTGGTTCTTGCTGCTACAACAGAATCAGTGTAACTTGCGGTATTTAATTATCATCCCTCAATAATTTATAGTTCTAAACGTGCCGGGTTGTCTATCGGAAGGTCCAAACTCGCGTCGTGATGATACTGAACACGCTCCACACGGTCACCTCTGAATGCGTTATAAGAGTGACAGGCAATTCTGTTATTCGGTTTTAAACCTTACTAAGACCATGTGGCGTTGGGTGCTGCTAGGTAGTTGCCTCCATTCTAATCAATAGTTAAAAATAGTTAAAAACACCACTAACAATCAAGAGCTAAACATACGCCTAGAAGTTTTCATTCTATTTTTTATAACACATGAACAGGACTTCCTTTTTTTCTGATGCAACCGTTTGTCCATGGTAAGACATTTTAATTAGAAATTGGTTTATCTTCCGTTTGACAGCTTCAACGTTTGGTACTGCTTACAGCAAAACGTATTTAAAATGACAGCCTCCACAGAGGTACGTAAATCCCATTTATCAGATACATTGTCAGGTACACATTAGAATACCAGAATTTTAAAGTGAATTCCATGAAGCGTGGACATTTAAGGATCTTCAGAAAGGACAGATTAACATTATGGTACGAATGTTCGAGACATTTTAGTCTGCCTACTGATACCTAATTCACTGTGGTTAATGGGATGAACAAATGGAAGCCGACCAGGCTTGTTGAAATGGAATGTTAATGGAGCTACCCTAAATTAATCGTTAATCATTTAATGAGGGTTCATTAATGAAGGCTAATATAGTTACCATGAGTACAGAGTTACATGTTTTTGGATTTCAACTGGAAATAGTTAATTTAGCCATGAATTTTTTGTGATATTATAACATTCACGAGAATATTACACTGTCAACATTGATGGAAGTTTCTGGAGAAGAGCTATATCTATTTCAATACAATAATGATATATGTTATACCATATTACCAAGTCCAACATTGGTTTGAAACAAATGACATTCAGAAACTGCCTGGTTAGTTGAGAATCCCTAACTAAATCCCAATTAAACCATTCTAGAACGTTTTAGAATACAATATATGAAAAGAAGACTCCAGAATATTACCACACTTAGAGCTACTATGCATGAGGAGTGTACATATAGTTGGTAATCAATGTTAGCAACAGGGAACAGGCTGTGATAAGGAAAAAAAAAAGTAGACCTACTGCCTATTAAAATGGGACATCAGTCGCCAAACACGACTTTCCTCCTTCTCAACATGTGCAATTTCAATACGTTAATCTACTCTATTCTCTAATGAGTTTACAATATTTAGCTAATTGAAATAATTTTATTAAAATTCAAAAGTACTATAAATTTTTATCTCATTTCAAAAATAAATAAAATATGCAGTTGATTTAAAATACAGTTTTGGAGTATATAAATATACATTTTGACCCTATACTTTACTCATGGAAATAATTTTAACTTTCAAACTTTGTTACTTTATTTTGCCTTCTGCATATGAAGGTTGTTTGTGTGCTGCTAAATAATTATCGTCCTCCTCATTAGCAGCTCTCAATTAGAGATGGCTATGACTGAATTTTAGGGTCTCTGACTTGAACGTTCAGCCCATAAAATGTTGCCCAGGTTAAAAATATCAAATGAAATTCAAGGTAAATATTTTCATATTCCAAGATATGCAGATTTTTGAATAATAAAACGCTTTAGAGACCTAACTGAACAAATGTTACTTACTGCGGATGAAACATTCAGATTTATCTAATATCCTCTTTCTTTGTGGCACTAGTTTCAAATATACTGTGACATGAGTCTGAAAGTTTTGTAAATGATGTTTAGAGTCGATATTCTTTCAGTCTTATATATCAGCAATAGTAGAAAGAAAGTTCGTAGGAATGACTTTAATTGTCGTCAGTCTTTGGTTATTCCTCATTAGAAAAGTCACACATAACTTACCCGTGATGCTCCTTGCAAATAGAAAACTATTAGATCTAAAGCAAATGCCAAACAAGCAGACATTACTTAGAGGACGTGAGACGGACTAATCCTATCGATCTAGTGTCATCTAAGTGCTTTATAACACTTGCTTTAAAATGAGATTCTTTTATAGTTTGATACTTTGCCAGCTTGCATGAAACAGAAAATGGAAACTCCTAAAAATCACGTGAAATGAGACAATGCTAGCTCATTAGTAGACTTAGAATTTTTAAAAAATAATTATATCGGCCTAACCATTATGCATACTACTAAAAAAAAATGTTATATTTATAAGTGGATTACTTCAGATATCACAATCAATATATATATAATATATATGTGATATGAAGCCATATAATACTTGCATGTGATAAAATACAAACAGTGTTCTCGTGCTACAGAATAGTCTTGTCTGAGTTCTGGTTTCGTAAACTACCAACGAAGAGTGAATTTATTGTTTTCACTCTGAATATAATAACAACTTCAAAACAGTTTGGAGAAAAGTTAAAAAATAATTTCTAAAGTCGCGATGTATTTATGCAAAATTTATCTATTGTCTATTCTTCTAAATTATTACTAAGACATACTACGTTCTTCAAAACTTCCAGTAATTTCCAAGTAATTCTTTTTAGTTTCTTTGACAGCTGAATGCAGAAACAAATAATAATGACTTTTCCTGAAACTGCTATTAGCGACAGGATATAAGACGAGGTTGTACACCTACAAGTCTAATATCAGATAAAAAAAAACCTTAAAATATTTACAAATTACAAACACAAAATTGCACACTCAGTATTTACATATATATCAAACTGAACTTAAGTAACAATTGTAGATGCACGAAAAAGAAACAAGAATAATTATCCTCACTCCTCATCCCTTCTTTTTTTTTTTTTGAATTAACAAGATGGTTATGGCACTGACATTAGCGCATATTTTATTAGCCGCAGTCTATTCTAATTTCCTGGAAAGTTTACAGCCATGTAAAAACCAAACACGCCTAATAGTGTAGAAATTAGCAAAACTTTAAGCACAATTCTGAGTGAGGTTCTACGATCTAAAACCTAGTTATGCTGCTTAGCCAGCCATTAAGAGTTGGCGTACAGCTGATGCAAGAAAAAAACATCATGGCCGACCGCTGCAAGCTTGATTAAAGTGCTCAAAGGGTTGCCGGCCTTATGGTTACCGACTCCTGGTGATTTATGGTTATTCATAAAGTTTTATTATCATATAAGTACTGATATCCTCTGGTAGACGCATAGCTAGCTATTAGTTAGATTTTCTGTTTTGAGAATTTAACAGCGGTCTGACACTAAAGATACATTTTCTCGGTCTTATAAAGATTTATTCCGTGTACAGTGTTTCTTTTTTTTTTACCTATACATATCTAATTTTGTTCATAACTATCCAGAATTGGTTTTATATATATCTATAAGAAGTTATAAATGAAAGTAAGGGAAGAATATGCAATAATCTGTCAACCACAATCCATATTCATGGTTAGTTATTACACCACGTGTAGAATCAACCATTCTACACGTGGTGTAATAACTAACCATGAATATGGATTGTAAGAAACACCATTTAGAAGAACAAATATTTTGTTAATGTTGATTTTGTGTAAGTAGCATGTTTATATAAGAAATGTTTTTTTTTCTTAACCGAACGTAACCAAATTTTAATTTAAGAAGTATAAATATTACTTTATCTGAAGTGAAAGGGTTACATGATATTTTTGTACCTTAACTATATAAATGAATACTGTTCTAACAACCATATTATAATTTGGATATTTCAAACATATTAATTTACATTACAGTTTTTCTACATTTTTCTACGTCTACCTGATTAAGGGAATAAGTTGGCTGCAGTTTGTCCCTGTAGAAGAAAGGTCTCGGGTTATGGTTTATCGTATCTCTGTGTAAAATGGATTTCTTGAACATACGTGTTTTTATTAACATATAAGTTTGCTGCAAATATTCGCGCAAAGCTACTCAAGGGTTATATGCGCTATCGATCCTAAATTCTGAATTACTGGTCAACAGCACCCATTACCAAGCTTTTGTGCTTTTACAATCGAATATAGAGACTTGACCCTCACTCTTATAACACACATGGTATTTAGAAACCGAATCTTTATGCAGTTACTGCGAAACCGGGGGTCCTGCTGAAATATGTTTGTGAAAGATAGATCCGTTAAGTAAGAAGGCAAGATTCTGTGTAACAAATACAATACATTTTATTGAAACACTGTAATAACAAATAGCTGTAAAACAAGTTAAGAAACTAGATTAAGCAGGAAAACGAAATAACTGAAAGATATTTAAAGGTAAAACAAGTTTAGATACTAGATTAAGCAGGAAGACGAAATAACTGAAATATATTTAAAGGTAAAACAAGTTAAGATACTAGATTAAGCAGGAAGACGAAATAACTGAAAGATATTTAAAAGTAAAACAAGTTAAGATACTAGATTAAGCAGGAAGACGAAATAACTGAACAATATTTAAAGACAATAATAAAGAAATTACTTATTAAATATAAAGACAATTGAGGAAACACTACAGAAAATAAATAATTAAAGCAATACACATAACTGGTTGATGTAATGAGTCATATTCGACAAAATGTAGCCATTGTAATCCATGACATCTCGCTATGCTTGTTATTTTGTATGATACCGTATTCACATTACACGAAGTTTTACTTACTCACAGATAACCAAAAACAAAGTGCTTACCATACCATCTTCATTCAACTGAGCAGATGATACACAACATGTCGTACTATTGATTACCCCGATGATAATTCCTCCCAGATGTTGTGTAACAGATGCGGAATTGTAAATGTTTTGTTCCCATTCTGTATGGAAAAATGAACGATTCACAACATGAAAAATGCACCAACTATATATCTTTACTACATTATAAAGGTATTAGTCGTATTAAAAAAATACCACAATTTCCCCTCATTTTACTCAAGTGACTCCTACTGCTGACTGTATTTTTATCTAAACTGTTAATCATACTTTTAAATGGAAAGCTTTTATTTTTCATCTGGGCTTCAACTCCTGGTCGCATGAAACACAAACATGTTCTGGATTGAACAGACCATGAAACCATCTATAGGTAGGGCATTATGTACACACTTAACTACACAATTACTCACCTCTTCAGGTCTTATTGTACAATACAATAACACAAACATGTTCTGGATTGAACGGACCATGAAACCATCTATAGGTAGGGCATTATGCACACACTTAACTACACAATTACTCACCTCTTCAGGTCTTATTGTACAATCCAATAACACAAACATGTTCTGGATTGAACGGACCATGAAACCATCTATAGGTAGGGCATTATGTACACACTTAACTACACAATTACTCACCTCTTCAGATCTTATTGTACAATACAATAACACAAACATGTTCTGGATTGAACGGACCATGAAACCATCTATAGGTAGGGCATTATGCACACACTTAACTACACAATTACTCACCTCTTCAGGTCTTTTTGTACAATCCAATAACACAAACATAATTCTCACTTACGTAACTCAAAACGCTGTACTGGACACAACGTTATATTATCTTGCTCGTAATACCCATGTGTACAATGTAAAATCACATTTTTAAAGGCACTGACAACATTATAGAAGACAATAAACATTTATAGACTAATTTAACTAACCTAATTGACCATTGTAGCAGAAACAAATGAACAGAGTAAGTGAGAGTAACATATTAATTACGTGAAATTATAATTCGATACAAGATAAATAAATCAAACGATTATTTTTCTGTTATTATACACGATGAATAAATTAAAATAGCTTAAAAACAAACTTTTACCTATTTCATATTCAGAGTTAAACATAAATATGCTATGCATAATTAAGTATAAAACCCTTGAAAAATAAAATAAATAGATAGAGGTTTTAGTAATTCACAGACTAAATAACCTTCTTTTTTTCTCTTAAATTACAACACAATAAATATTTTAAAAGAATATGAACTACTTTTTGAAATGAAATGAACTCTTTAATGTACAAAATCTAACCACGTAGATTATGATCAGAAAAATAAAACTCTTAACATTAAAGATTTTATGTCACTGAGGGCTAGCCTAATATAAAACATGAAATTGACATCATGAACAAATATTTGCATAATTACACATATAAAACAACATTCATCTTTGTTGTGGGTCTTCTGGTGTCCTTGTATTCATAGTACTGGTATTGGTGGTTTACCGGAAGGAGTTGCAGCTGCTATTGCCAGTGTCCTCCCTCCCCCCGAAGGAGAATTGCGGTACTTGTTCATTTCCTGATACACATAGGTACTGATACACAGCAACTGGGAACTTGTGCAATTTTATTCCAAGATAGACGTGGCATATCACCCTTCAGTTACACAAACAAACTTTGCCTTCTCTCCATTTCTCTGTATTTTCGACTTATTATCTTATGCAAAACACAAAACAAAACAAAATGTCTCTCTTAAAGAAATGTCGCTAAGAAACAAGTATTTTTAGACAAACTTTTATTTTCCTGCTAAATCAACGTAAAAGCGTTACTTGTCATTTACGTCTGGAATAGGTTCGAAGCTCAGTAAGATGAATTATTCTAACATTGCATAGTTGTCGACTGATAACTGTTTAACCTTGAGACAGTTATGTTGCATTCCAGAAATCAAAACAAAGTAATAAACTTGAGTAATTCTTCAATGCATCAGTGAAGTCAATTTTTGACTCGGTACATGTTTGGAGGTGATGTTCTCATCTGCAAACAGTAAGGTTCCGACCAGATGGATATGAGCTACAAATCATCTTGGGCTGTCCAGCTGGCAGGTGTTCTTTGTTTCAACCTTCCTAAGATTGACCCCTGCTGTGTTCACTCATCACATGAACCTTTTATAAAACAGCTACAATATAGCTCGTATATCAGTTTCTAGCATGTTAGTGACATAGGTATCATGAACAATCTCCATCAAAATTCTGAAGATATTGGTTTGATTAATGTCATCAGTTTCCCTGCTTACAGCAACTAAAGACTATTTACTAGCACAGTAAAGGTGTTTTGAAGTTTTGAACAGGCACTATAGCATACATTCTGCTTTTACTCTTATGTTAGTTTACGCTTAGCTAAAAAAAGTAAAACAAACATCAAATATTATCTAATTTCTGTAGTGCATATGGGTGTATAGAAGACATATTAATACTAGAAATAAACGACCTTGTAACACCAAAATGTTGTTTTTATTTAACTAAACACTCAACGTTTCGCTTTACAGCTTCTTCAGGAACGTTCACAAAAACACAAACCGAAACTGACAGTACAAAGCTTCAAATAGTTTAAATAATAAATTATGTTCGAATCTATAACGTACATTTGTACAGCGTGCTTTTGACATATTAAGTAGTCAAGCTTATTGTT
This sequence comes from Limulus polyphemus, assembly GCF_000517525.1. NCBI lineage: Eukaryota > Metazoa > Arthropoda > Merostomata > Xiphosura > Limulidae > Limulus > Limulus polyphemus. The sequence goes on along the minus strand of NW_013666201.1, from coordinate 229,840 downwards.
GAAAGAACAGTATTGTTGAAATAATTAACAAACAAAACTTAGAATATGTTTATATTTTTTGTACAAAAAGTGTACAAACACCTGGCATTAACAGGCTATTCCATATGAGCTCAGTGTTTCTTTCTTTATATTATGCGTGAATTAAAGCAAAAACTATTTCAAAAAATATTGTCTTAAACTAAGTCCGTAAAAATGTGTACAATATATAATTCAAAGGGTTTATGGTTATAACGTGCTACTCTCTCTATCCACTCAGAACCTTACCATTCTTTTATTTTTTAAACTATGATTACTGACGATGATCATGCAGCTTCTAATAGTTGCTTAATCCTGTCTTTCAAGAACTGATCTATTTTAGTGCTACCTATAACCCTAGTAGACCAGAAGTGGTTCATTTCTGGTATCTTTGTGATGTTTTTTCATGTTTGTTCTTACCAAGTGACCAGTTGGTACTATAAACATATTGACATAATCCGTAATCAACTTGCGGAGTCCTTTCTGCTGAGTTTCACAGCCTACCACTCACTTCTAACCAATTCCAATTCTCTAAAACAAAGCAGGAGCTTACTGATCCATATGTATGGTAAATTGCGAAGTCAAACAGAGCTCTGGTGGACCTTTTACTCATCAAGAACCCCGTCTTGCTTCACCAAATCTTAACGGACACTTATCAATCGCTATTCAAGCCAGTATATGCTGAATGGACCATCACCCTTTATACTGCGGCATATCTGCTGTTGTCTCCCAGATTCACGGAAATGGTTACCCTGGAGCCAGTTAGATATTAGTTGTTCTAGCAGCTTACACAGTTTGTCTCCAAACCTCTTGTTGTAAAAATATACCCAGACAAACTATCTGTTGTCAATTTGCACTCTGAGCACCGAGAATCACAGGGCAGTCTTGTTTCCAGTGCCACGGTTATTTACAATGATAATGTTATCAAAGAAACTTATGACTACAGCTGGAATCAATTTCCAGCCACGTCTTTGGTCCAGGTGGTGCATAATGATGGCTAAATATTCCATATTTGTGTAGGATCTATATTGACTATCTTAAAACACCCTATAATGCATGTAGCTGAATTAGCTAAAACCTTCTTACAATTTCTGAAATGCAAAATTCTCTCAATATCCTGCTGGTTTTGAATCCTAGCCTAAATTACTACTTTGAATCTTAAAGATGCAGATACTGCTTTTGTGAGACTGAGAATGTCTCTTAAACTTAAGTGATACTGCGGAAGTTCTTTTGGTACACCTGCAACACACAAACCAACTGGAATATCCTCATGATCTATCATACCCATGCAAGATAATATTCTTCGTCAAGTCAGTACAGCTCATCAAAATGGATAGCCACTTTTAATTTGGCCAACGCTTACGATCTCTTGGATGACACAATCACAGATCTTCAACTGGTCCTGACGGAGATGTTCTACAGCAATGAGTACTGTGTCATCTAGGGCTAGCGAAACATACTTCTTCACTTTGTGACAAAGCATTCTAAACAGATACCTAATGAAACATCTAGACAGATTTGTCCATTTTACTGCAATTTTAAAAGTTGACAGTTTTTCACCGCACCCTCAACGATAAAAAAGAGAACTCTGCCAAATTACACTAGCCCTTTGTAAGCCTGAATCTTATAGGTAAATATTAAGTACTGCAAGGTTTGGAGGAGATGCTTGCAGAAAATTAAAATTAGCATAGATAGTAAAGGAGAGACTTTGATACAACTATGAAAACAAAGATACAAAAATATATATTTTATGTCACACGCAAAATATGCCGGAGCCTTACTACATATATAGGCTGGCTGGCTTCTGGGCTCCTTTTAAATTTTTACGTAAATCTCTACACCAATCCTTCATTGGTTAATATATTCCTGAACATACCTAAATTTATACACTAATTATGGAAGGGTATAATCTGAAAGGTTTTGGCTACCATATCTAGAGCAGTCAGGGTCAGCAAGTAGTTTGTGGACACAGCAATACGAATCTTTATCTTACCTATGAATGTGAGGTTTGTTTTCAGGTTCTTGACATGCTGTACACTGCTAATGTGAATGGAGTATCTGCCATATCTTAGACCCTAATCATCTTGAGACTGTTTGTAGTTCTGAGAATCCTTGCTCTCTGAGTGTTACCTCTTTAATTGCAAATAAGCCACATAATTCTTGCTTAGCTACA
>NW_013666201.1:221560-226918 GCF_000517525.1 Limulus polyphemus | reverse complement strand
GAGGAGATGCTTGCAGAAAATTAAAATTAGCATAGATAGTAAAGGAGAGACTTTGATACAACTATGAAAACAAATGTCTGGGATTGTGATATTTACACGTGATAATTAAAAAACAAATGGATATGTCACATCCAAAAGATCAGGAATTCGAGGATTCTGGTGGAATGTGGTTGTGTCAGATAATTTTGTTGAGTAATGAGAAAAACTCTGTGTAACAAAAGCAAATAAAATTTACGGACACACTAACAACAAATAGCTTAAAATATTAAGATACTGAACTAAACAGATAGACATAATAATTGATAGATACTTGATGTTAACAATGAGTTGCACTAAGGTATATTTTATTATATCAGCCGATATAAAGTCTGATGAAACGACGTGTATCAGAACTACATTTTGACACCGCTTGGTGTTTCGTAAGTAGTGGGCTGCAACCAAAAATTGATAGCTTTTGGAAAAGCTTTGTAAGGTTAGGTTACATTAGGTTACCCAGCCTTTCCCGACACAAAATATTCATACGCCCAGATCGTAAAGATGTGTTTAGATTGAGAATTTAGAATTTTCAAGATGGAGATATCTTTTATATTTAATGGCATTAAGAAAAAAGGAATATGGATCAACATGGAGCACCAAGACCATTCAGAAAAAATACCTAGTTGTACCCCAGTTGTTGTAACCAAAGTACGGTGTCTTTTAACAGGTGAGAATCCATGAACACAAAAGGCAATAGAAAAAGCTGTTTACGTGTTCCAGGCAATAGCAACAACACACACAACATAATCAAGAAGGATTTCTGTCTGAAAAAGTTAGAAAAGCGACACAAGTCAAGTGTAACAAGCTGTTTTGAACGCATACCTAAAGCAGCTGTAGAATAAAACAAATATTCCTGTTGTTCTATACGAAGACACTCTGGTCAAGTAACGACACCAGTGCCTGTGTATTTCTGAACGATTGGATTGTTGAAATGGTCGCTGGAAAACCGTCGTATCGTACACTAGTTAGATTACAAAAAACGAAGCAGGACGGAATGGTGTGCTTTGAACATGACAGCTTTACGACAGAACCTTTTGCAATAAAACTACTTTGCAGAACTATTGTCAAAATAAACAGTTGTCACGTAGAGGACAGTAAGAACGATTTAATATAAAGCACTCAACCTATGTAGTATGTTATTGATAGTATTGTATGTTTTCTTGCTATGGCGTAACTTATTTGTAATAAATCATTTAATTCTTTTGATACTTTGATATCCAAACGTACACAATATTCACACTATGAAGAGAAGTTGTGAGCATTAATTATCGGATTATGAGCCACAAACTTTTACTTATCTTATGAAAAACTGGTTAAAAACGATAGTTACCCTTACAAAATGGCGGGTATACAATTCACTTTTTGACAAGAACTGCTGAAAAATAACTACTGAATTACTCTGACACTGATAATGAATGTAATCAATTCTATGACAGGAACAGTTGGAAATCATTGATTGAATTACTCTGACATTGATAATACATGTAATCCATTCTATGACAGGAACAGTTGAAAATCATTGATTGAATTGCTCTGACATAGTTGAGTGTATACGATTCACCCTATGACAATAAGTATTAAGGACTACTGAATTAAATTAACGAGACATAGGAGATGTACTTCAATTGCGATAAAACAGCTGAGAGCAAATAAGCGAGTTACATTGGGCCTACACTCGAGTGTAATCTTCACACTAAGATATAAATATCTGCAGTATCTTATAAGTATCCTAATCAAACAATGTGTATAGTGTCTTTGAAGTAAGACGTGAGTTTATATGACGATATAAGTATATGTAGTATATTCGAAGTATCTCTGTCAAACAGCACATGGCAAGAAGCTCTACTGAAATAGAAATATGGATAGCATGTCTTGGAAGTTTATTTTGCTGAACTTCGCGCAAAACTTCTCGAGGTCTGCGTGCGCTAATCGTCCCTAATTTTGAAGTGACATATTAAAGGTACTAGTGAGCACCACCTATCAACAACTATTGAGCTACACTTAATAAATAGAAGAACTGACCGTTCGGCGACGGGTATCTCTCTCAAACAGCATACTGCAAAAAGTTGTTTTAGAATACAAATACATGCAGGACATTATACGTATTTTAGTCACACAGTAAGATATATAAAACTATAAATAAAGAATGCATATAAGACATATTTTTTTACATCACGTCTAAAGAACTCTGTTTGATTAAGATTTTACCATAAATGCATTTTATCTATTTATCTTTGTTGAATTTCGCCCAAAATTACTCGAAGGTTATCTGTGGTAAACGTCCTTAATTTAGAAGTGACAGACTAAAGAGAAGGTAACTATTCAACTCCACCCACCGCCAACTCTTGCGCTATTTTTTTGCCAACAAATAGTGGGACTGACGGCCTCTCGACTGGAAGGGGGAATATGTTTAGTGATGGAATTCAAACCAGTGACTTGCAGATTGCGAGTAGAGCGTCCTAAGCACTAAACCATGCCAGAACAAACGCATTTTGACACAAACATTACCTGTTCATTGACTTTGAATACGCATGACACAAATCTTTGCTAAGTAATTGTTAACGAGCCTGATGCTATAAGCTGACATCTAGTTTTAGTTGATCTCAGAGAGAGAGAGAGAGAAACCAACAACGACATAAAAACCATTGAGAACCTCAGTTGACAATAACTTAAAATAAAAAAATTGAAGAAATGTTTTTTCAATCAACAAGTATTAGTTGAAATTAATCCTGATTAATGTTGTATTTTCCTTTTGAATTACGAAACTGCATGAAGTTTATTTTATTAGAACATCTTTAGGTACCTAGTCTGTCCACCGGTTTGACAGTGTTGTAAGTTTACTAGCTTACAATATTAAAGTCCGGGGTTCGATTTTTCGCAATGGACACAAGCCAAGTGTGGCTTTGCTCTAAAACAAACAAAACCCCTAGTGGCGTTCCCCAGTGGGTCAGCGGCAAGTTTACGAACTAACGTGTATTGAACATATGTAAGTGGTGTAATTAGCACTAGCTTTTTTTCTTCTTCTTCTACTTCTTTGATGATGTCTGACGTCAGAGTCAGACTAGGCTATTCATATTTTTTTTGTGGCAATAAAAGTGTATAAAAAGCTATAAAAATATACTCAAAATAAATCCTTAAATAACTTTTCTTGAATAGATTTTTATGACTCGTTTTGTTTGTTTTCTTGGTTACCTTGAGTGCTTGTGGTATTAAACTATCATTTTATGTTGTTGTTTTTTCTGTACTTAGGCCTAAGTATAATAAGCGTTTATATGACACCATCTGATATAAAAATATAACCTTAGCTTATTAAAATAACTTATATCTCCTATTTCCATTTATATCAAGTGAGATTAAAAACTGATGATGAGGAACCCACTTTTGAAAAATAAAATTTGGAGAGTTTGAAAGGGTAATAAAAGAAACCTTGTTAGCAAAGGTTTTGCTTATATAAACATATCGAAGAAATTCCTTTTTCTTTAAGACGTAAATTTATTATATATATATTGTACCATCTGTAGCATTTACACATTTATATCAGGGAAAGATATCAGGTATAGTCAGCCTTTTGTTCGTATCTCTAGTTCTCGTTTTGTGCTCACTTAAATGATAGAGTTTTACTTCTTACGACTGGAGTTAGCGAATTTTGCTATGGCTTCGTTGTGATCTAGATGAACCCGAGAGGATTGGAAATCGGTTGAATATCTTAAGTCGTGGGTCAATCTTTAAAGTGACTTTTTAAAAAAAACTGTTTGAGCTCTTACCATGAAATAAAAATAATAAGAGCGCTGGTTTTCTGAGATAAACGTTTCGAATCTGTGGCAGAACGTTATGATTCTGATGACACTATTGACAAACTAATCCCTCTATGAATGCGACCCACAAAGTACATGACCCGTTTGGCTGCACGCGATCTAAGCATTTAGTAGACGTGCTGAGGTTGAACACGCGGCTCGTGCCATCTGATTTGATTTATTTCGAACTTAACCCCTCTCCTTTCTTCCGAACGTTAGACGTATGTAAACTCCGAGTTTTATTGTCCACGCTCACGGTGTAATTGCTTGATACGCCCCCTTTTTCGTTTCCTTACTTACTGAAGATCTAAATCTTCTTTAGTCGGGTACAAAAGAGCTTCAAACTTCTCTTCCTTTCAGCTAGTTTCTAAAAACCATCTTGCTCGAACACAATAAGCTTTACATTTTTATAGAAAAGGTCGACATTTAGTACTTGCTCAACAAGACAAGTTTGTCATCAAAAGATACCCTCTTTTTTTTCCAACAATATCAGATACTTTGTAGAAAAGACAAAACTTATAAAATCTTTATGATCCCAATTTCTTTCAAAGATTGTGATATACCACACTAACACAGAGTACCCATAAACTAAATAAATAGGAAGACTATTAGTAGAAAGTTAACCCGAACTACAAGTCAGTGCAGAGTTAATCCGAACTATGTGTCAATGCAGAGTTTACTCGAACTACATGTTAGTGCAGAGTTAACCCGAACTTCATGTTAGTGCAGAGTTTACTCGAACTATATGTTAGTGCAGAGTTAACCCGAACTACATGTTAGTGCAGAGTTAACCCGAACTATATGTCAAGCAGAGTTTACTTGAACTATATGCCAGTGCAGAGTTTATTCGAACTATATATCAATGCAGAGTTTACTCGAACAACATGTCAGCGTAGAGTTTACTCGAACTATATGCCAGTGCAGAGTTTACTCGAACTACATGTTAGTGCAGAGTTAACCCGAACTACATGTTAGTGCAGAGTTAACCCGAACTATATGCCAGTGCAGAGTTTACCCGAACTACGAGTGAAATTGCCTGAAGTTATTTAACAATCGCAACAACACCAAAAAAAAAAAGCGATACACGAGTTACGTAAACATTTTCAAACAGTCTCAAAGTAATGTTGAAACGAATTTTCTTTACATGTACGCGGTAATAATAGATTACACTTCTTTAAAACGTAACAAAATAAAACCATTTAAAAAAGTAAGAATCCAGAGAGACAGTGATGGATGGATATGCAGGTTTGTAAGAGCGTGCAAGGACCGCAAATTACACGTGTCACCGGCTTGTTTTTTAACGTTTATTCCCAAAGGAAAAGGAAACCTTAATTTCATAGAAGACTGAAATTAAGCAGCGTCGAGCCTGTCAATTTTCGGATATTTCCCGTTTCGTGATTACAACAAGCAGTTTAAATTAAACACGAGTACGTGATTTTGTTTTTACTCTATGGAGTTATTCAGCTGAAACATTTTTTCTTTTTGGGGGGAGGCTCGAATTTAAAGCCCTGTAAGTAATGTTTTTCTG
>NW_013666201.1:216855-221372 GCF_000517525.1 Limulus polyphemus | reverse complement strand
CTAATATCTATATCATATTTATATACATATATATATATATATATACACAAAACGATTGTAAACTATTAACTATTTATGTATCATTCGGTTTTATTAAAACCTACCGTGTTTGCTGGCTACTTGGGCTGCAATTTAAGCATTGAGTTTTAAGATTATACTTCAAAAAGGTGAGGTTTCGTGAGCTCCATAATCGTAAATATCTTACTCGTTCTTCCAAATATTTCATTCTCACTAACCTGTTTCATCCATATTCTTTCAGTAATGGAACGCTTTACAAACGCGTAGTAAATAATTATTTTCGAAGCTTCTTGGTCTTTACGGACCACAGAGTTGAAGACTTATTGGATAATTATTACTAGCATTACGTTAACTGATAAGTGTACACGACGTCTAAATCTTATTTCATGTGTGTAGCATATTTGATTAATGACTAAACTGTAAGGTTTGGCAGTATGTACGTGTTCAACGTAGCGACTATACGGAGGATGAACATTAAAAGTCAATCTTGTCGATTTCTGTCTATCTCTGGTCGTCTATCCATCTGCCTGTTTGTCTTTGAACTTCGAACGTTCACAGAATCTTGATACATAAACACACACTGATGACATTATGACTCCTCAGGGTATGTCACCAGAAGTCACGTTCTTTTATGCACCGCCTGGTCTCACGACAAGGTCCGTGGTTTCGCATGGACACTGGCGCGAACTATCGGGCATCAAAGGCGGGAAACTTAACGAGCATATAGTGTTCATCAGCCTGTACGCCACATCCGGGCGGCAATACAGAAACCTAAAGGAATCTTTCTATACCAATTAAACATCCATGGCCCGTTAACAACTTCATTAACTGGTCGCTTGGAATAAACACAAAACTGTTTAGCTAAAATATGGTTTTAGTTTCAGTTTTTAGGCCTAATCTTTACTAACAGCGTTGTGTCCAGGTTTTATTAATGTTCAACAGTACTCTATATAAAACTTCGTTGTTTTCTAGTTCGGATTAATAAAGCTCAAGCCATCAAAATGAGCTCCTTAAACTTTGGGTGTTATGTAAAGTTAGAATCTGTGAGTTAAAAATTGTGAAGAGATAAAAAAAAATGGAGATAATGATTTCAGAGACAATTTTTTATGCTCATGTCACGGGTCTGTACTTTTCAAGTAAATATAGACGTATTATTTGTTACTGTTTTCTTCAGAATTTTTGAGTCAAACTACACAAAAGGTTAGCTGTGTATAACAGTCCCTAATTTTGAACTGGAAGACTGACTATTCGCCAGCAGTTCCTACCTTTTGAAACGAATATTGATATTTGACTATTCATCTTTTTTTACAAAGCACCACGTCACCAAATTACTGCAACAACAATACGCGAACCACGAATCCTTGGATTGGGAGTCGAAGCACGCTAACTACTCCACCATGCCTAACCAGCCATAAATGTATTTCTTGGTGGTGGCTTTCATGATGAAAGCCAAATGTATATATTTTTTAAAAAAGTACCATAAACTGATAAATTATTTATGTTTGTGTGTGTGTTTTTTTACTAAATGTTTTTGTTGAAAACATATATTACAACGGATCTGATGTTTAATTTTTTTGTCCTTTTTCACTTTGCTTTAGGTCAATTTCCTGAAAAATCATGCAGTATCAACATCATTTGGCTTACAGAAGAAAAACACATAGGCTGTTTAAATCTTATTATATATAATGGAGTTAATTAGATTAATATGTTTTCACGACAAAACAGTAGAGCGAAACAATATTTATAATTTTCTTCCACACGAAAGTAATAAAGCAAACTTTGAATATTTAACTGGAATAGCACATTATGTGCACGTGGACTAAACAGTTAGGTCAGAGACCCCTGGGTCCAGCCAGATATAGCCGTCCCTAATCTTGAAGGGATTAACCATGAATAAGGCAGCCAGCCAGCAGTACCTGCCGCTACAAAGGTTTTGTTCAGCTCCTTGAATCGAGATTGACTGTCACTTTTATAATGCACTCACAGCTGTGAGTGTAGGGTGTAGTAGAGGCGTCATATGTTGAATCTTGAACCCTTCGAACATCATTAGGGCACGTCTTGCTGTTTTTGTAGAGGAACTGAGAAGGTAGTTTATAAAAGTGTTCATTCTTCTCGTCCAAATGTCTCCAGTATAGCTATGTTTGTAACAGTGCAAATATTAATATTCACACAAATTGGTAGTATATGAAATTTACTGTGAAACAACAGTAATACATTCATCATCCATAATCTTCTAAATCACCCCCTGAAAAACAACAAACACGTGCGTTATGCTATTAAAAAGTAGCTATTAATGTAAAAAACAACAACAACAATCACCTACTATTTTCAAAGACTTCCAGAAGTTCATACAATATATTCTGATTTAGGATGAATTATAACTGAGTCAGCAGAAAAACTAAAAAGTGGACTGATATGATGCTAGACGTATTTCGCAATCAAGTCTGATAATGAAAGCCCTTAATACATTGGCTCTTTCGCTTCTTTACGCTAAGCACGTAATTTAGTCATTTAGAGTAATGTGGCATTTATCTTTATCACAGTGAGCAAACCACACAAAAAAATAACTACAATTTTCTGGTATGGCCAGAAAAAACTGCTATTAAAAACTGTTTGATTCTTATCATTCTGAGACTTGTATAAAGGTTCATAATCCAAACCAAGCGGCAACTCATTGAACTGGCTACATTGGTTTTTTTTTATGTTATAATCAATATAACATTTCAATCACTACTTTTTCTTTTACATTAAAATGACTACCGTTGTGTTCTTATGCTTAATACTTGATTCAAGGCGAATTCTGACTACTGTTGTGTCCTTATGCTTAATACTTGATTCAAGGCGAATTCTGACTACTGTTGTGTTTTTATGCTTAATACTTGATTCAAGGCGAATTCTCAGAACGAGGCAAGTTCAACTTGCACTGGAACTATAGAGCTGTGGTCATGCTATTTTAATGATAATTAAGAAAAAGTGATTTCAACAACAGAATGTTTACATCAGCGACCTCTATGATGACAAATTATATTTTGTTGCGACAACATCTGTTAAGTAAAAGAAATAAATTACACTTCAAGTACAGTTTAATTAAAATCAACATTTTTTTTTATTTCTAAAAGTTTGTTGTTAAGCACAAAACTACAACGGGGTATTTGTGCTGTACCCACCACGGGTATCGAAACCCAAATTTTAGCGTCGTTCAGAGACTTACCGCTGGGGGACATTTTTAAAAGAACACAGACTTAAGTAGTAAAATGTAGGTAAAAACCTTTTAACGTATACTTAAAAATCACTTTAAAGGAGAAATACCATTTTTGTAAAGCAAAATCCAGTGACGACGTATAAATTATTTGCCATATGAGAAGATGGTGAATTAAAAAATAAGTATATTGGACCAAAGCCGTAGGATTTGTTTCATAAGTTATTGCAATAATCTTTTGTTGTTGTTTTTTACGCCATATTTTGAAAATAAAATTAGATTAAAAACTACGGTGAATTATTAACATATATTTCTAGAATTCAACTATTATTAGAACTGGAACTATACATAAAATTAAACAGTTGTAATATACGACGGACTATGCCACAATCTATGAAGCATGTTGTTGTATGTATAATACGTATTTAGTAAACTCGAACAAACAAATTTTGGAGTTTAGGGTAAGTTTCTTACTTTTTTTTTAGTAGAAATATTTCTTTACTAGCTGACGTACCCATTCAGTGCACGGGAAAGACATATAGATTCCCTGGGCTTACACAGAGGGGGTAAGATCCAAACTCTGAATCCCATATATCGGTTTCAGGGAAGTTTGAGGGTACATGGCAGGTTTGGTAACAACCGATCCTGCGGTTTGACAACTATAAGAGGGAACAATTCACGGGGAAGGCATAGGTGGTGTCGGGTCCGAACCTCGGCCATCACTCCTTATGCCACTCCTCAGGTGCTCTTTCTAGTACATACCAGTTTTAGTGACAATCAGTCCAGCGATTCGCCAGTTGTGAGCGGACAGAAATACACACATACTTTTGTAAATCCAAATAATGGTTTAGATTGTGTTGAAACTAATTTATAAGTTTTAAGTGCATACAGCAATCGAAGACCAGTATAGCTCTTACATAAGTTTTGTGTTATAAAGAGTACTTAACATTAGGTAGGAGTATCTTAAGTTGTTTAAAAGTCAATATTTTATTTTCCTTAAAGAAAGGCAAGATGTAATTCACTTTCAAGATAAGTACCTCTGATATAACAGGTGAAAATTTAAATCATAACTATAATGTTGTTTTAAAATAAGTACCTGTGATATAACCGGTGAAAATTTAAATCATAACTATAATGTTGTTTTAAGATAAGTACCTGTGATATAACCGGTGAAAATTTAAGACCATAACTATACTGTTGTTTCAAGATAAGTACCTGTGATATAACCGGTGAAATTAAACCATAACTATAATAGTTGTTTCTAAGTATAAGTACCTGTAGATATAACCGGTGAAAATTT
>NW_013666201.1:201668-216834 GCF_000517525.1 Limulus polyphemus | reverse complement strand
TCAGTGTAATTCACTTTCAAGTATAAGTACCTCTGATATAACAGGTGAAATTTAAATCATAACTATAATGTTGTTTTAAAATAAGTACCTGTGATATAACCGGTGAAAATTTAAATCATAACTATAATGTTGTTTTAAGATAAGTACCTGTGATATAACCGGTGAAAATTTAAGCCATAACTATACTGTTGTTTCAAGATAAGTACCTGTGATATAACCGGTGAAAATTTAAACCATAACTATACTGTTGTTTCAAGATAAGTACCTGTGATATAACCGGTGAAAATTTAAATCATAACTGTAATGTTGTTTTAAGGTAAGTACCTGTGATATAACCGGTGAAAATTTAAGCCATAACTATGATGTTGTTTCAAGATAAGTACCTGTGATATAACCGGTGAAAATTTAAATCATAACTATAATGTTGTTTCAAGCTATAACTATAATATTGTTTCAAGATAAGTACCTGTGATATAACCGGTGAAAATTTAAACCATAACTATACTGTTGTTTCAAGATAAGTACCTGTGATATAACCGGTGAAAATTTAAATCATAACTGTAATGTTGTTTTAAGGTAAGTACCTGTGATATAACCGGTGAAAATTTAAGCCATAACTATGATGTTGTTTCAAGATAAGTACCTGTGATATAACCGGTGAAAATTTAAACCATAACTATAATGTTGTTTCAAGATAAGTACCTGTGATATAACCGGTGAAAATTTAAACCATAAATATAGTGTTGTGAAATAAGATAAGTACCTCTGACATAACTGGTGAAAATTTAAACCATAACTATAATATTGTAAAATAAGATAAAAGTTCGATTATGCCATCATTATCTATTTATTTTATTCTTTCCTTTTTTTTTTTGTAACTCGAGTTTTTAAGCCTAAATATTTTAAGTACATATCTCTACCACAGCACTGTGCTATTGAAATGATATCACATTTTGATCTGCAGTGTGTAATGTACACATTTAAACAAACCGTGTTTGTGCTTGACTAAATATGTACGGAACTACTGTATCGAACAGTGATGTTTATACACCTAACACCTGGTTGAATTGCAATCCATTAAACTTGTCTGGTTGCAGTGTTTTTAATAACTGCACCTACACCTGTAGGTTTTGGTGACTCTCATCTGTTGAGCCGTTTGAGTTGAAAAACGTGAAACTATATATATATATAATGGAAAGTTTGATTTAGAAGTATTTATGACCGTCATTTTGGGAACCACTGTAAGTAACTGCTGTCACAAGGCGGATTTACTATGGATGTGTCTGATTGAATGTCTTTTATCACGCCAAGCACATAGGAAACGGAAAAGAAAAAAAGAAACCGTCGGTAAAATATCCATGTCTCTTGTTTCTTTCTTTTTTTTTTTTTGTAGATCCACAATACTTTTAAATTTCAGCCGCTATGCCGCACTGTTTTAAGTACATCTTCAGTCAGTTATCCTCTAATTGGCTGACATTTGATTCTCGTCATACTTCCCTGACATTTGATTCTCATTATGATCCCTCTGGTGGAGAAATGTGATTTTATATCTGATGAATGGACGAAAGAAACCTGATTATATGATGTTAAAAGTTTTTAGTTTTCTTTGGCCACATTCTGTTGGTTGTGGAAGGATTCAGTTTCTAACTGTCATTCTAAGCGTGGCAAAACTCGTCCTAACATACGAACTTCATGTAGTGTGGTTTAGGTATTGTGACATATTATTCATGCAGCTAATGAAAACATATTTTACTAGACTTGAAAAAAGAAATGTTTTAAGATAAATTTATTTTAAAATTTCGACCAATCTAAGTATTGGAATACAAAAAAAAACATATAATTGTTCTGTAAAATATCATCATCTGTATGTGTCAGAATACTAAATATGTTTTTTTTCTCTACACGTCTGAAGAGAGTCTACACGTTTTATACGTGAGAGCAGCATATTAGCAATTATGTAAATAATAACATACAGATTATAATTTAACCGGTCTCTCTATCCAATATATATAGACATTCCAACTGAATTTGAATCATAAAGTAATAATGCATGACCTTATCAAATTCATGCCAGTTGATTGTTTGTTTGTTTTTGAATTTCGCACAAAGCTACACGAGGGCTATCTGCGCTAGCCGTCCCTAATTTAGCAGTGTAAGACTAGAGGGAAAGGCAGCTAGTCATCACCACCCACCGCCAGCTTTTGAACTACTCTTTTACCAACGAATAGTGGGATTGACCGTCACATTATAACGCCCCCACGGCTGAAAGATCGAACATGTTTGGTGAGACGGGGATTCAAACCCGCGACCCGCAGATTGCGAGTCGAGCACCCTAATCACCTGGCCATGCCGGGCCACATGCCAGTTGATAGAACGACGTCTTGAACAATAGAATTGAACGTTTAATATAAAAACAAAAGTATCACTTGTGACATTTATTTCCTATGTATTACTTCTAAGTGTTGACATCGAATATGTGGTTTCATCCGGCTTGAAATATATCTTAGCAATATATACCATACGTCTCTAATTTCTTGTCAAAATATGATGAGATACAGAAGTACCTCATCGTGGTCTTGGAAAAGAAAGACTTAGTTTTAAAAGCATAACAAGGTAATAATCATAACAGTAGTAGTATAGTGTAGGGATATGGAAAAAGATGGAGCTTGGAAATTACAACCTGAACAACACCTTATGCACACATGAGCTAAGAGTCTAGGTTAGAAGACTCTATGGGATTCAGGTCCATGATTTTCAATTATCGGCAAGAGGGAATGCAAACAACCAGGAGTACCCAAATTATCTTACTCCAAACCGAATAACGGGATTGACTGTTAATTTTATAACGAGCCCAAAGATGAGAGTAACCAGCAGTATCACATCTAAGAACTTTGGATTATTCGATACGCAGCCCGACACCAAACCACTGTACTGTGCCTAGACTGAGCTTAAGCTGTAATAATCCTTTTATTAGCATTTTGAACTATTTCAATGTGGTATGTATTCTTACTAGTCGCAAGCAACTTGTCGTACAATTTAAGCATCTGGGAATCAAGAAACACTGCATATCTATAGAATATTTAAAGATTGTGTATTTTCTGACGGATGTATTCTTATATATTTATTTTAATATCAACGTTTGTTTAGACTAAGTTTATATTTAGAAATATGCATAGCTTATAGTGATAAATATGTATTGTGAAACTCCCCGCCTATTCTCTAAAGTTGTAGAAGATTCTCGAGTGTAAGAATCAAATATATATTTGTACGTAAAAGTTAGTGTTAGCGTCAGTATTGTTACGTAAATCTGCAAATTCGAGAAAGCCTCCACATGCCTATAAATATAATCAACGCGAAGCGCCAAAAAAACAGTATATATTATTGGTTTGCTATAGTGGGTATACTATAAACCTCGGAACCTATAATTGTGATTAACACTTATCAATCAGAAAATTTCAGTTATTTGACCAGGAACATTTATAAATTTCGAACTTTACAAATCATTTAACTTCAGTGGATTCACATCGGACATTAGTACATTTACGAAAACATTACCTAACGTCATCGGTGGGAAACTCGGTGAAGACCACAGAGCTAGCTAGCTCCCTGTTATTGTTAAGTGAATTGTATCTACATCAACTCGAAATTAACTGGCTCATCGTGAACCCTCGATAAGATATCAAGGAAGTTTCAAACTAGAAAGAAGACTTTATATTACTTGTAAGTTTGTAAAACTTTTGTATATAGATCATTGTCTGTAATAACTATTTGTAATAACTGTTATTGTAAATTGTATTGTTATTTATATATTAAAACGTACTTGTACTAAAAAGAAAACTGAGTGTATCAATCTTGTTGGCAACTATCATAAATTGTAGATATATCGGCATTTATTTAACTACTAAATTCAAGTTATCATTTAGCTGGGTTTCAGACCATTCGAAATTGTAATACGTAACAATTTTTATACAAGTCTCTTGTTTATATATTACACATGGTTTATCCATTGTATTTTTCTATTCGGAGATGAATAATTTTTATATAGGACATATTAACATCTTTAAAGGTGAAGTTGGGAGATTTCGTTCATAATTATTTGTAATGCTAGTACCTAAGGAACTGTTGTATCCATAAAATGATGAACTCATTATTTATAAATAATTTTAAGTAGAACATAGTAGAATGAAGGGAAAATTCATTTGGAAGCTTCTATCTATTTATTATTAAAAACGAGCCTGTATCACATAGGTTAGCAATAGCACAATCTGAGTCAGTGTTTGTTTGTTTGTTTTTAATTTCTCGAGAGCTATCCGCGCTAGCTGTCCCTAATTTTGAAATTAGAGACTACATAGAAGACAGCTAGACAACACTACCCACCTCTACCTCTTATGCTACTCTTTATCAGCGAATAATGGGGTTGACCGTCACATTATAACATCCTCACGGCAAAAAGGACGAGTCTTCTCGATGACGGAATTCGACCTCGCGACCCGCAAATTGTGAGTCGAATGCCCTAAATACCAGGCCAGACAGACCCTTAGTCAACGTTGTTCATGATAAAGGATTCATTATTATAAACATTCTTTAGGGATAACAAGAAACTTGTTTATTCTGCGCAAATGAAAAAATAATAAAAAAGTGGAAGAATCATTGCATGGAGGATAAATATAGAATGATCCCTTACTGAACACAAAATATCAGTAACCTACAGATTTTTGTTACGCATAAATTTAATAGTTTCAGATGCAATAACCTACATAACGTATATATAAATAAATATACCTTTAGTTTGTGCATTCGAGATTGAAAAGGTTTTTGAAGAACTGGCTAGCCAATGAACACATTGAACTCGATTGCTATTTCCTGACTTCTTGTTTTGCTACTGATCTTAAAATAGCATACACAGGGTTAATCAGACTATATAAGACTATTTGCACCTGCTATTGTAGTGGCATGCTGCCAAATTAAGCGTGCTGTAGCTCCACGGCTTACAGGGAATTCCTAATCATTCGACAGTGCAATTCTGCCTTGGTAAACCTTATGGTTAAAAGATTGTGTCAGAGCACGTTTCGAGAATGTATGTATATTCATGTACCTAAACGTGTACAAAGTCCGGTTTTGTTTGTTTTAGAACAAAGCCACATTGGGCTATCTGCTGTATTCACCGCGGAAAATCCAACCCCCGATTTTTGCGTTGTAAGTCTGCAAACTTGCCGCTGTCCACAAAGTCCGGGGCACATTATTCTAAATACGACTATCTATCTATACAATATAGTGAATAATACTGTCAAGGGACGATCAGCAGCCTCATGTGACAACATAAAATAGCCCACATAACAACCCATCACACACAACACTACTGTTAGCCCCATGTGACGGCATAAAATACCCCATATAACAACCCACCACACACACAACACTACCGTTAGCCCCATGTGACGAAGTAAAATAGCTCACATAACAACCCATCACACACAACACTTCGTTATTTTCTAAACTTCATAAGTTGAGAGAAAGAAGTATGTTGTGACGTTGGACGAGGCTTAGTTATGTTTGAATGACTGTGACAGGACACAAGCACGAGGCTTAGTTACATTTGAATGACTGCGATAAGACACGAGCAATTTGTTACTGATCGTGAGGTGATAAGGACGTTCCAACATGTTACAGAGAATGTAAAAAACATTTTGTATGGTTGTTGAAGGTTTATCATATAATGGAAAATTTAAACTTTATAAAATGTTCAATAAAGCAATGATAAACTCTAGTTACAATGAGCCCTGGTATTAAGCTTAAAGCTTCGTCAGCACTGGATATGGCAGATGTAGTGTGGTTGGCGTATTTTAACATAATATTTTTTGTACTTTCATTCACACATCCTTAGAATTAGAAGTATTAACACCAATAATGAGAGAGGAAATTCCTCTACCATAGAGCCAGGACATCAAGAAACCACATGGCTATATTAGGAAAAGCATCAAGTCATACATTAAAGTTCACATCAGCGTTTCTATGAACCATGGAGAATGCAATCGATGTTCATGTTACATCTTTCTCTGGCACAACTATGAAGACAACTAACTTCCCACTCATGGACCTCCGCGTATTTATTTTGCTTAAAAATTGTCTTATAAGCCGATGCTCACGTGCAGTGGAAGGTCTGTGGAACGTTTGCCAAGGTGTGTGGTCTAAGATTAGCCTAGTCGTCTTTCCCAGAATCTTGTTACAATGGAAATTGTGGTGTCGGACAATAATGCTAATTATAGTCATAAGCCTGTGTACTATTGACGAAGGAGGAAATAATTTCAAGAGAACCACGTTCTTATTAACCTTCGTTTGATATATTGTCTTATATGTTTCTTCTTTGTATGAATTTTGTAGCACATTTTAATATACCAACTAAGGAAGAAATCAGATATCTTATACTTGAATGTTGCGTTGGCTGTGTCATCTGGTGATTGACGAAAACTTGACAAATGATTTAGTTTGTCTTAGATTCGTTCTTAAAACATATGACTTTTAGATCATTAAGTTTGTTATTCTGACGGCATCTAGTAGTGAGTTATAGATTAAATTATGTAAATGAATCAAACGTTTTCCCCAATAAAATACCTTGTTTCGGATATTTATGAACAATTACACAAGGAATATATATTCACTAGCCATCCCTAATTTTGATCTAATAGACTAAAGGGATGGGGGGAGGGGGAGGACAGCTAGTTAACAGCACCCATCGCCAGCTCTTCAGCTACTCTGATAAAATAATGGGATTTGACCTTCTCTCTTATAACGCACCCACAGCCCAAAGTGAGGAGCGTAATCTTGCGGCAACAGGACACGAATCACACACCACTGCATCACGGCTGGCCACAGTAAAAGAAAAACATGATAAAAGATTATCAATAGAGGGCGAAAGTTCACTTCATATGTTTGTTTGTTTGTAGTTACGTACAAAGCTACACAATGGGCTATCTGTGCTCTGCCCACCACGGGTATCGAAACCCGGATTCTAGTGTTGTAAGTCCGCAGACATACCGCTGTGCCACTGGGGGGCTTGCAGTTTGTAATTAAGCACAGAGCTACACAATGGGCTATCTGTGCTCTGCCCACCACAGGTATCGAAACCCTGATTTTAGCGTTGTAAGTCCGCAGACATACCGCTGTGTCACTGAGGGGGCCACTTCATATGACTGTGGCTAAATATGGAAATAAAACTCTTGCCCCTCATTTCTATTTCTGTTTTAAAGCTATAAGTTAGTTACATGAAAATATTCTATCAAATGACAGTTTTATTTCTGAACGATAAGTCGCAGTTATTTCGGAGATTACCGTTATTATGACTTAACATGCTATGACGGTGTTCGTTAAATAACTTTCACCAAAACTGAGCAATACCTCTTGGCTAAAACACAATCCGACTTAAAAACTAATTTCGACGCCATACGGTACAGGATGTTTATCAAAATCCGGTTACTATGGCTGAAGGTCTATATACGTTTCCAGGACCTACTAAAATGTCCATCCTCAAATTTGATTCAGTACTGAAGAGAACGTTCAATCCAGGTTTCATCAGTGTTCAGCACCATTAGCATAAAAAAATCTGCAAAGAAACAAGAACAATGCTGTTAATTTCGTTAGTACTATAATGGCGACCAACTTTAGGGAAAGTATATAGTTTTTAAGAAAACTTATTCACACATAACATTCACTCACAATGCTAAAAAACAACAATCCGTCGTATTTAAAGATATATTATTTTCTCAAGCATTAAAAAATAATAATTTTAATTCCCCTTTACCCACGGTAATTGAGTAACATGGCAGACAATTAAATATTTCAATAACATTATTGGAACGCCCCTTAGTGGCAATTTTGATTTGATTTAAGTTGTATTTTTCATCTGTGTGAAGTAAATGGCAAAAAAAAACAACATACGTGGGTAGACAAATCCCTAGACATCATAAGACATGCCCCCCACAGATTTACAATGGTAGAAACTGGGTTTCGATACCCGTGGTGAGCAGTGCATAGATAGCTCTTTGTGTAGCCTTGCGCTTAACTACAAAGAAACCAAATTCATATGACACCAGTTTCCTTATTTTCTATAGCACTGGCGTCAAGCTGTGTTTACCTAACATTTTGGAACATCAGCATCCTTTGTACTCAATGGACAGGATTCAAGAAATGCTTTCTACCGCCATTATCGTAAGTATGTGGTCACTTTGTTATTACGTAATTTTGTTCATTCACTCTATAGTTTTGAGCACAATCGAAATGTCAATCCAACAGTTAGAGGACAGAGATATGACATTTATGTTCCCAGCGTGCGTGCACCAGAACTATATGGTGAATGGGACGCGTTCGAAACGACACCGACACAGACGGACCGGACCCAATTGTCACGCCGCCAGTTTTTATACTTTATTGCATGGTCGCGATTGTTATCACATCCAATACTAAATGTCGGCATAAATGTCGTACCCTTGGGAAGACCAGAGACGCGGAGGTAGGGGTGAGGGGGATGGAAACCAAGGAATTAATGTGTTCTGCACAGAGTACATGTAACAAAATAACCATGTTTGTGTAGTATACACATCAGGGAGGTATAGGCAGTAAATGGTGGGAAACGCCACGAGGTATTCCACGAATGTACGAAGAACAAGATATTTGATTATGGCGCGAGCTGCTTTCTGCCTGACTCTCTCGTGACAAAGCCAAAGCCACAGAGAGAGAGAGACAATAGTCATAAATATAGATGACGTCACGAGTTATTCCAGGCTAGGCCAACGGCAAAGCAGTTTCGGCTCATGCAAAAGAAAATGACAGTCAGGTACAACCAACAAACTTATTTACTATCCCCCCTTTTTTCGATTATGTACATCCCAAACCAAACATGCAGTTAGTGCACACAAAGAATGAATTGTTATAGTTCATATGTCGCTACATACTACCCTCCTCACCCCCCATCTTTTACAGACCTTAGTAAAGCTCTGCTTACTACAGCGAGATATCTCATAGAGAGGTGTATAGCTAACGAGGACACCATGCATTTCGTTAAATACTCATAATCGTATCCCGTACCACGCAGAAGTACAGATATGTATATCATTCGGCATATCAGACATCAAAAGCCTAGACTTTCATCGACATGTACTTTATTGGGAGTTAGGAAAACCTTCACCTCCCATCTACGGAAGGAACGTACCGCGTCTGTGCTTCCTTCAAGATCAGCCAATCATGTACAAGTATATACTTCTCGAGTCTTGCATGGAGACGAACCAAATAAAAAAAAAAAAGAAGTAGAAGAAGAAGAAGAAAAATTCAGCTTAAATATACGTTACGAGAGAATACTGAAAATTGATTTGGGATTTGGTTGAACAAATTCACGAGGATGGGAGGGTAACCAGTACGAGATGAAACGTAACCGCCATATATGCACATATACGTAAGTGATTCAGAGAGCTTTTTGGTCAAGCAAAGCTTATGCTTCAACATGTCTGATACAATTTATAGTATTTTATTATATGAATGGCATTGTGTTGATTGGTTCGTCTTCACTGAGATTCTAGTATATATACTTAGCCGTAAAATGAATAAGATTTCAATAAATTCAAGGTAAGTTTTGTTTCGATGATATTTATAGTCCTAAAAGTCGAAATTAACATAAAATAATATCTAAAATTAACATAAAATAACATCTAAAACATCTCTATCATATTGATTTAACTTCAATTTCGTCAGAAAAGTTTTTATAGAGTAATGACTACTGTACCATTGGAATTTAAGTTTTAGTGCTTTCAGCTGTGCTGTATATACCTGATTTGAACTTAAATATCTAATTCTAATCTTTACTTTTCTGATTTTCAGAATTCCTTTTTTTTTCCTTAACAGACACGGTGTACTATTTTTTAACACTTTTTATAATTAATTAATTTTGTTCAGTTCATGTTACGTTAAAAAAGTTAGTGTTAGAACAAAACTCTGTGACTGAGAACTTAGGTCGAGTATGTTCCATTGATCAAAGTGGCGGACTGTGGTTCTGCTGGTTCAATGTTCGTGTCCCATTACCACAAAGCGATTTCGCTCCGCACTCTGGTGGCGGTGCGGGTGCATTATAAGGGTGATGGTAAAATCCCACTACTCGATCAGACAAGAGTAGCTCAAGAGTTGAAATGGGTGCTGTTGGCTAGTTGCTGCCTTCCCTTTAGTCTATCAGTTTAAAATTAGGGAAGACTAGCATAGATAACCTTTGAGTAGCTTTGCGCAAATATCCGAGAAATGAATAAAAATTTGGCTATCACGTGTATAGGATTGTACGTCTGAAGCAGAAATTAAGCATTTTGCCCTGTTAAGTGTGTCTCGTTATCCCACTGCTGTATGCATGTTTTGAAATTCGGTCATTCTTTACTGTGAGCAGTGAGATCTCAAGAAGTTACAGGGTTTTACAGTTTTACATATAATAAGAAACAGGAGTCATTGTTGAACCTTACATTATTACTTCATCACTACTATATTAATTTTCAGATATACAACCTGGACTCTAGAAAACAATGATTTTTAAGCCGGCTAATCGAGTTCCTGCAGTTACTGAGATAATTATATATACACTGACTGATATTATCGGTCCATGCAGACAATACAAGGGATTAGTGTACTCTAGCAGAGTAATAGGAATGATTTTTATTAGTTTATTTATTTATTTGTTTAACAAATTCTTGCGCTGCTTTCCTTTAACAGTATGTTCTAATAATCACTTTTATAACAAACCATAGCTCCAAACTACGAAGCAAGAACCTTGGACACTCAGATCCACATTTCGACACGCTAACCACTAGTCCATGACCCAGCCCGCCATAAAAAGAGACCAGAAAGTAAACACTGACGTGCTTAAGACTAATCTTAACTTTCATATTTCTTAATACTTTTCTTTTTTGCATTTAAGAACAATTTCGTGATTTAGAAAAGAAAAGCTTAATTTTGTAAAGAAGTAAGAGCTAATCGTATCTGCAACAAAATTTGTCATGTGTTATTATTAAATTTAAACCACACAAACCTTCAAAGTCTTTATTCCTTCGAAAGCAAAGTTCCGTAATATTGGAAGAAACATATGTTACGCTTTGGTCTAAATTAATATTTTAATTATAGCTCTACAGTAAATGTTTATCCCATAGATCAAATAATGATCATAATTATAGTTAAATCACCTTCAGTTTTTTGTTGTTGTTTTTTAGCCAAATGTTTCTGATGAAAGTTCTTTGGAGTTTAAAGATATGTTTGAATAGTTTTTATAAACTAATCACATCTTTCTAAAGGCAGCAATTTTAACAAGAGGCGTAATTGTCTGTGTGGACATTTAACGTACTGGATGTTTTGTTTAACGCAAGATATTGAAGAAGAAACAGTTCTTGGATTTTTATACAATTAATTATTTTTACGGGAAACAAGTACGTGCTAATAAGCTGCATACTTAAGTGGCTTAAAAGATAAATGGTTTCACTCAATAAAACATTTCTTAATCAAGTTTTTGCATAGGATATACCGCAAAGCGAAATTGTTTCTTTAATGTTTTTTATTATGGTTAAAAAGTGGCTAGAACAGGGGTCATTTCAAAGGTACATAGAAGGTAGTTCAGCTACCTTACCTACACAATAACCATTGTTTTTGTTACGTGTTTGATAGAAATAAAGCCTAAACCTGAGTATTCTATAACTGCGCGCGTTACAATTTGACTCATTACCACTGTGTTTCCGAACAATATACAATAATATTTTCAAAGGTAGTTTCATAATTAATTAACTATTAATTTCCAATGTTCATTATAAATGCGAGTTATTAACAACGAAAAAGAAAATAAATAGTCTACCAATTTGGGCTTATATATATACATTTAAATAATTTTTGAAGCTCAAATTCTAAATTGCAAAAAAGAAGTAAAAATATTTCAAACGTTCTACAAAGCTTTCTGTAACAAACGGTAATCACCCTAATGAACATTCAATGAATAACACAGTTAAGTATGAATAATATATATATATATACAAAAATACTTAATACATGATCATTTCTCGTAAATACATATGTATATATATATATATATATGTGCTAAATAAATTTTATACTTCCTTGACAAAATGTTGTAGTTAGATTTTCGATAGTTTTGCTTAAAATTTAGAAACTTCAAACATTTATCACATTTACAAGGAAACGTGCTACGTGAAGCGATGTAATGTAAGTAATTAAGTATACAAACAAGTAAAACGCGTGAAATGTATTAAGTGGACAAAAACGCTGTACTGTGTAAAATCATATACAATAAATGAAACAGTATGAGCAAGCAGGTATAAGAAATTACATTTATATACGATTATATGTTACATTATAACACATGGAATTATATAGAAAAAAAAAGAATAAATATTTGATGAACATGCTTGTAAATGTATGAGAAAAAAATCAATACAATGTATATATATATATATATATGATTAACATGCATTGTGATGAACATGGTTGTAAATGTATGAGAAATAAATCCGTACAATATATATATATATATGATTAACATGCATTGTGATGAACGTGGTTGTAAATGTATTGGAAGCAAATAGGATGAAACAAATTTATTCCACTGCTGTATGAATAAATTAACAAATAGTATTGTATAGAGTATAAAAAACTAAAACCAGAATTGAAAGAATGCCGTCAAAAAAACGAGTACTTAAAACTTGTTGTAACCAGAAAGCGTGAAATTAAAGAGTTTGAAAATAGAAAACCAGTTATTGAAGATTTTATATCTAGAAAACCAGTTGTTGAAGATAACCCTGAGTAAAAAATGAGCTGAATATTAGATTGTTAACTAGAAATTCAGTAACTTATGATGGTTATAGTTAAAAATCAATAACTAAAGATCGGAAAAAAACTTTTCAAGATTTATTGTAAGTAGAAAATGAGAAATTAATTAATTATAATATAAAATTATTAGTTGAGAATTGTAATAGTTGAAGTTCATTGTAAATAGAAAATCAGTAGCTGATTCTCATTGGAAGTACATAACGAGTAGTTGAAGACTGTATTAAATAGAAAAAAATATTGTTGAAGATTGCTGTTAATATACAAGTAGCTTAATATTGTTATAAGTAGAACACGTGCAATTAAAGACTATTGCAAATAGACAAAAAATAGTTGAAGTTCATTGTAAGTAGAAAATGAGTAGTTGAAGACTATGTTAAATAAAAAAAATGTTGAATAGTGCTGTAAGTAGAAAACGAGAAGTTTAATATTGTTATAAGTAGAAAAAGAGGTAGTTGAAATATTAATACTTTGTGGAAAAATAAATTATGCTTACAAATGCTTTCTTTCATCATAAAAAAAAGTTCTTAATGGGTGTTACGTTTCGACCTTAACCCTACATCCGACATTAAATACTATCCTTATTTTTGTTTTTGTTTCAGGATGAAAGAAGGCCCTTACATGGTATAACCTATTTTTTCAAAAAGTAGTAGTGTCTGTAAATATCCTTAAGAGAGCGCTTTAAGTAGTAGTTTAAATATGGTGTTAATGTATAAAACCAGTAGATTAATATTTTCACACATAAGAAATGAGTGATTGACCTTTAATTTACGTATAAAATTAGCGGTTGAAGATGGTTTTACACATGAAATTGCTGAAGTATTTTATAAGTTTTCTAATTTATAAAACATAGCATTGTTGGGTCACGTATCAATAAATAATGAAGTATTTTATAAATTAGAAAACTAATCCAACAATGCTATGACGTATCAATAAATAATGAAGTATTTTATAAATTAGAAAACTGACCTAACAATGCTATGACGTATCAATAAATAATGAAGTATTTTATAAATTAGAAAACTGACTCAACAATGCTATGACGTATCAATAAACAATGAAGTATTTTATAAATTAGAAAACTAACCCAACAATGCTATGACGTATCAATAAACAGTGAAGTATATTATAAATTAGAAAACTAACCCAACAATGCTGTGAAGTATCAATAAATATTTATTTATTTATTGTATTTTTCCAAGTTCATTTCTGAGACAACAAAATCCAAAAACAGGCTTTTTTCGATTTCAAGTAACCAAAACACACACGCTATTTGTAATAAACAAACACAATAAATATATTCTGAAAATGTTCACGTAGCTACGGGTTTTAACTTGAATGGGCTAAATAACCAGGTGCTGAACGATCAGACCTTTTTCTTGGGACAGTGTATATGTGTGTGTGTGGGGAGGGAGGGACGAGTTCCTTGTATTTCCTAGATTTTTACAAGACAAGTGCAACTACATGATAGAACGTTTTTTTCTATACTACCTAGTCTTGTGAATTTATAATGCGTGATATTTCTACGTTATAGCGCTGTCAGGCGTAAACGTGTTATAGCCTGGGTTAGGTTAGGGCACACGTAAGGTTGAATACCGCGGGTTCTCTTCAAACCAAAAGCTATATTATACGGAAACCTTTGATATTCTAAACTGAAATGCACGTGAGAATGTCAAATGACTACGTTTCAGGCCTTTTGCCTTTTTTAAAAATTATATCCTAGATAAAAAGGAAAATAATATATGCATGTTAAAACCTGGAGTGGTCTCACCTCACCTAGAGAACGGCCTCCGCCGACTCATGCCCGATTTCTTCACTTACGGAAAATAGTTTTTCTTATAATTAATAGACATTGAAAATAAGGTTTCTGTATTACTAGCTTCAACTAATTTCAAAATTCGTGAGGGCTATATGTAATCAATCAGGAAACAAGAATGATTTTAACTTTTTCTTTAAACATTAGTTGTAAGATTTGTATTTCTCAACATACTTGTTAAGTAGGTTAATCATTAGTGTGAAGACATCAGAAGAAATTGTGTACACTCGGCAGATGATTATGTTAGTTAAACGTGTTACTTTGAAGCTATTTTACTTAATAAATTGGGTACACACAGCAGATGATTATGTTAGTTAAACGTGTTACTTTGAAGCTATTTTACTTAATAAATTGGGTACACACAGCAGATGATTATGTTAGTTAAACGTGTTACTTTGAGGCTATTTTATGTAAGAAAGTGAGTACACGCAGCAGATGATTATATTATTTAAACGTGTTACTTTGAAGCTATTTTATGTAAGAAAATGTGTGCACTCAGTT
>NW_013666201.1:185455-200668 GCF_000517525.1 Limulus polyphemus | reverse complement strand
AGAAAGTGCGTACACGCAGCAGATGATTATATTATTTAAACGTGTTGCTTTGAAGCTATTTTATGTAAGAAAGTGTGTGCACTCAGTTGATGATTATGTTATTTAAACGTGTTACTTTGAAGTTATTTTATGTAAGAAAGTGAGTACACGCAGCAGATGATTATATTATTTAAACGTGTTACTTTGAAGCTATTTTATGTAAGAAAGTGTGTGCACTCAGTTGATGATTATGTTATTTAAATGTGTTACTTTCAGGCTGTTTTATGTAAGAAAGTGTGTGCTCTCAGTTGATGATTATGTTATTTAAATGTGTTGCTTTCAGGCTGTTTTATGTAAGAAAGTATGTGCACTCAGCTGATGATTATGTTATTTAAACGTGTTACTTTCAGGCTGTTTTATATAAGAAAGTGGATGCATTTAGTAAACGATTGTATTAAAACATTTTACTTTGAGGTTATTTTATGGACTTCTTACGATACATTAAGACTACTTCAAATAAATCGTAATTTCACAATTCACTTCTAAGCAAAAGAAAAGTAAGCTTTGACATGTGTGATCATAAAGTTTGAGCAATATATTTTACACATTTAATCATATCTGAATAATATTATAGTTGTTTCTGACTTTGCACGGCATACGGCTCATAGAATGGCTCCGAGTTTGTTTTTTTTCAAGTACGAACGTTTTAGCTCATAGCTCCATCTCTTGATCGATTTGAGATCTAATTACAGCCGCGGCTATTGAGGATTCCTTCTTGTTTTATAAACATATATTCAATGGAAGATGGGCCGGGCGTGGCTAAGTGGTTTCGCATGATCGGACTGTGAATCTGAGAGTTAATGGTTCGCAGCTCGTTCAAAAAGAAAAAAAAACGGCTCCGTACTTTGGAGTTATGGGTTCATTATAAGAGTGACAGACAAATCCCACTATTGAGGCAAACATAGCTCAAAACTTGGGGATAAATGTAATTGATTAGTTGACTTCCTTCTAATCTAATTAGCTCAAAATCAAGGACAGGTATCCACAAGTAGTACTTTGTGTAGTTTTTGAGCGAAATTCCTTAAACAAACAGACAATCAAACTACAGAAGAATAGCATTCAATTTCGTAATATAGGAAGTTTGAAGACCCGCATTTCTGTGAACAATACAATTCAACTTCAGTGCAAAAACTCGCTAGTTATTGAATTGAATCATTTGTATATTTGCGTTTGTAAAATTAACATAATCTACACTGTAAGCTAAAATTTTCACTAGACCGGGGCAAATAATGAAGCTAATAAGATCGCTAGGTTCTGCAACGTTTGGTTTAAGCCCTTCCCTTGGTAAACCGTGTTATTGTCAATGCATCTCATCGTGCAACCAATCACAGTTCGGTAACTTGGGTACCATACTGGTTTGCTGACGATTCTCTTGCGCCATCTAGTGGCAATATTGTTTCAAATAGACTCGGCTGATAGCAGATAATAATGGATAGGGTAGCACTTGAGAGTTAGGGTAGCCTGGGAAATAACTTGATTTTTCAGTGTATTTATTTTTGAATTTATTTTCCCTTTACGTTAAGACTACATATAACGTTCATGCTTTTAACTTTTCAAATTTCCTCTGATTTTAGCGCGACAATAAGTGCCTCCATCCATCATTACAGACAAAAGTTTTCATGACACAATGTGTTCTTTAAAATTTAGTGCTATCAGTTGTCCTGAATTTGGTCAAAAGTAAAATTTCTTTAATTCATACAAAATGAAGATCACTTTAAATGAGACAGTTATTTAAAAAATATATAATGAATACATTTAAACGACAACTTGTAGGACCACGTGCATTCAATGAGATTATAAGCTTAACTTTGAATTAAGGAACTTATGCCATTAGAAGGTAAATAAAAATTAAACTTTCGATATGTGTATTTACCAAGTAAAACGTCTTTATATTTGTCAAACTTTTACAATATAATAGATTGAAAATATTTTGCTTCGGTTATGGAGGGCATGTTGTATTTACAACAAAGTATCCTGAATACTTCACATGTACCGGATGGAATTATTAAGTGGCACAGCGGTATGTACTCGGACTTACAACGCTAGAAACCGGGTTTCGATACCCGTAGTAGGCAGAGCACAGATAGCTCATAGTGTAGTTTTCTGCTCAATTAGAAACAAACAAATCGAATTTTTAAGAGTTTATTTGTTTGTTTGTTTTGAATTTCGCGCAAAGATACACGAAGGCTATCTGCGCTAGCCGTCCCTACTTTAGCAATGTAAGACTAGAGGGAAGGCAGCTAGTCATCACCACCCACCGCCAACTCGTGGGCTACTCTTTTACCAACGAATAGTGGGATTGACCGTCACATTATAACGCCCTCACGGCTGAAAGGGCGAGCATGTTTGGTGTGACGGGGATTCGAACCCGCGAGTCGAGCGCCCTAACCGCCTGGCCATGCCGGGCCAAGAGTTAATGGAAGAACAGAGAATCATTTATGGTTGTTAATTAGAATATCGTACACTTGGAGCGCTAGTTTTTATTTTCTGATAAAAATGAATGGTTAGAAATAATAAAAGTGAATGTGCAAATTTACCAAAAAATTAAATCATTTTTTATGTGAAAATAATTCATCGTTTTTGTAAAACGATTTTGTTATATTGAGACCTTCCAAGGCTACATTTTTTATACAGTGTTGGATTATTGGTTGTTTCAGCGTAAAGCTGTCCACTACAGGAAATCGAACCTCGAATTTTATAGTTCTAAATTCGGTAAACTTACCGCTGACCCTCTTAGGAACATTGCCGGTTTACGTTAGGGCGTTCCAATATTGCTTTTTTATTAATTTTTATAATACAAAATTCGACCTTCCAAGACTGCATTTGTAATACATTGATAGAGTAAGTTTAGACCTTCCAAAGGCCCGGCATGTGCAGGTCGTTAGGGCGCTCGACTCGAAACTTGAGGGTCGCGTGTTCGAATCCCCGTCACACCAAACATGCTCGCCCTTTCAGCCGTGGGGGCGTTATTATGTGACGGTCAATCCCACTATTCGTTGATAAAGAGTAGTCCAAGAGTTGGCGGTGGGTGGTGATGGCAAGCTGCCTTCCCTCTAGTCTTACATTGCTAAATTAGGGACGGCTATCGCAGATAGCCCTCGCGTAGCTTTGCACAAAATTCAAAACAAACAAAGGTTGTATTGTTCGTTTATTTTTATATTGCATTTGGACTGCATTTTGCAATACGTTGTCAGATTACGTTTAGAACTTCCAAGGTTGCTTTTATTGGACTGTATTTTAAAGTTTTAACTTATGTCGTTTTAATCATTTAATGACCTGACAATCAGAAAAATGTGTGGGTTTTTTTTACATGTGTATATGTACCATTTTAATTGACGTATTTCTAATGAACAGTTTCCCATTGAAATATTCAACTTTTGTACAAAAATTAAAGTTATTACAAACAGTGCAAGCTCTCGCATAATATTAACATAAATAATTGGTTCAAACAATTTGTTGGCAAGCATTCTGAAACAAAATATATTTTTTGGATCCATATTCTTTTCATGAATTTTAATGAAGTCATAGAACCTTATTTTGTTGCTGTAATACAGACATATTACTGAGGTCTTGGTCTTCTACTCCTACTCGTTAGTTCTTTAATGACTTGGGTCTAAAACTGTTGCAAAATGCAAGAAGGTTGTTAAGTGAAAGTTTGTGACATTATTTTCCAAAGAGATCTTTAATTAATTAAAAGTTTCTAGAACACGGTATTTATTTAAAATAATATTTCGTTTTCTAAGCCTTTACTTAAAATTATATTTCGTTTTCTAAGCCTTTACTTAAAATTATATTTCGTTTTCTAAGCCTTTACTTAAAATTATATTTCGTTTTCTAAGCCTTTCAAAGAGCTTGAACTTCAAGGTTTTAGAATCACCTAAATCTAATTTAAACTGTCCAACTCTAAGCCTTCCGAATTAAAAGATACTATAGTTTTTTGAAAACAAGTCTTAGAATATCCCCAGTTTAATATAGTTATAGCAATATCCCCAGTTAAAAAAAACAAAAAACGTGTTATAGCAAAATTCCCAAGCTAACAGAAATACTCGTCTTCAAGAAGTGTTACTGGTATCAAAAATACGTTTGAAGTACGACAATCTATAACCTTTCAGCCGTACATATTAAGAGGATAGCACGAAAATAAATGTGATTTTTTTTTAAATTCATCTTGACAACCATAAACAATATATAACTGCTGAAATCAGTGTTGTCTTCCATTTTTTTCCATATTTTTGTTTCGTGTTGAAGTTTCTTTTAAAAACTTGATTTCCGACAAAGAATTTCGTCTTTTGCTCAAAACCTTGTTGACATAGTTTTACTGATATCTAAACCATGTATTGGATCTGAGTCATATGTTACTTTGCTGCACATTCTGCATACATTTGTCAATCTTATCTCGATTAAATTGATGGCTGCATTCAACGAGGGAAATCCGGCGTTCATTTTTGCATGTTTGTTCATCTGTATGCACGATAAAGTTGAAAACTGGTTACATGCGCAGAACTCAAATTTCAGCGATAGGTTCTCCTTTATACCGTCATTAACGAAGGCACCCAACTGATGACTTAAATGCATTTAATTTACTATGCCACTTATGAGGCTTCACACTTACCCTAAAATATGTAATGTTATTTTCGATAAATTTAATTCGATTCTGACATAGGACTGTGTTTTGCATTGAAGTATAATTACTTCTTTTACACTGTAATTTACATATAGACCAAAACTGACGTCGTTAGATTAGTTTTAGACGGAAGTTTAATTTTGTTTGTTTGAATACAAAAAAAAAAAATTACGGAAAGTTAAACAGAAGGTATCTTTGCTAAAAAGAGGCCAGCTAGGTAGCAGCACCCACCGTCAACTTTTGGGCTAACATTGTCTGATCGAATAGTGGGATTTGATTGTCACTCGTATAGTGAGGACAGAGTTTTTTTTGCAGCAATGGGACGCGAACCATGAACCTTCGGTTCACAGTCTACACACTCTGACCTGTAGCTCAAGCTCGACCCATGCACATTTAAATAAGTTTTATTTGATTTAATTTCCTGAATTTGACACGGTTTCTAGGAGTTACATCTAGATGAAATATCATTATATTCATACGTCTGCGTGTGTTCATATATATATGTGTATATTTTAGTATTTATAGGTATATATTTTACTACTTACCCATGTCAGAATTCATCACCAATTGCTAAAATGGGATACTTCTTATCCAAAGTCACATTATCGTATGATACATCTTTATAATAGATAACGCTATGTACAATGTAACTCGTATTTGAACTATTCTTTGCATGTTCTTGGATCTAAAATACTCTTCAGTCATAAGTATTATGTGATAGTCGTAAGATGTCAATCAGAATTTCTATAGATTACTAATAATTTTGGAGTCAGTAATTCCATTACTTGGCCAGTGTAAATAAATCCACTTGTGTAACGCGGAGGCACTAGTGCGTTACGGAAAAATAGGTTAGATGTTTGTTCGCGGTTTTATGGAACGCTGCCAAAATAAAAGGCCATCATAAAGGAGCTCTTTCGGTACAAAGAAGATTTTTATGATACAACGACAATGATGCTAATAAGTCAGTTATGTAATCTGAAGTTATGTCACTTCTGGTTTTAATTTACTATTATGAATTCCTTGTAAATATCACATTAAGAAGAAAGCTAGAGAATAAAGTGTCAGTACGTGGATTCCTATACAGTTGAACGATATGGATTCTGTGAACTGGGGAATTGTAATGCAGTATGAATGCGCTACTATGGAATTCGTCACATTGCTCCTAATAACTTAGATTGATAATTTCTTATAACTGTATAATCGTGCGTGGCCTAGAGGTTGTCAAGTCAGAATGTGGTTCGAAGGGTCCAGAGTTTGAAACGTTATTCCGCTTAACGTACTCCGTACTTCTGGCTGTGGGCGTTTTTATATAAAAATGGTCGAATATATTGTTATTCCGTTAAAAGAGCTGGATAAAGCACTTATGACAGCGGGTGCTGTTGGCTTGCTGCCTTTCCTCTGGTCAGTGGCTTAAAATTAGGGACAGCTACTCTTGTGTCTCATAAGTCTCTGTCCCGGCAATTTGGTCCATTTGCACATAAGGTGTCTTTCAGGTCGAAAATTCCAATTCTTTATTACGAAAGCTACTGTTATTCCAGAAGGGACGAAAGCTTCTGTTAATCCAGAAGGGAGAGTCTCTTACCTTGTCCACCAGTTGCAATATTTGACACTTACATTTTTGGTGTTTTAACTAGCTTTCTTCCATCTAGTTAATAAACTCAAAATTAGGGACGGTTTGCACAGAGATCCTTTGTATAGCTTTGCGCAAACAAACATAACACAAGCTCAAAAAGTAAATAGCGACACACACACACATACAACAGACAAGTAAAGCTCTGGCCACAGAATTGAATGTAACGGTGTTAGAAATATATCCTAGTAATAGAAGTATCTAAGAGTATAGAACCAATAAATATTAGGATCTGAAATTGACACTCGAATCCATAATGTCCCACATCAAAAACTACCATTAACAGTATGAAGGTAGACGTGATCAGATAGCTTCTCCTAGATGTCTCCCGGTGCGGCAGCGGTTAGTTTAAGGACTTAAAACGCTAAAATGCAGGGTTCGATTCCCCGAAGTGGACATAGCAGATAGCCTAATGTGGGTTTATTCTAAAAAAATCCCCTAGTTACACAGAACAGTAATGCAATAAAAAGCACAAAAATATTTTACTGAAAACACATTATTGGAGATTAATGAGTAAAACATACCTCCTAACAGTTGGAATTTCAGCCCCCACCCCAATTATTTAAAACAGCATAATGAAACCTGTATCAATAACAGCCACTTGCAGTAAATGTTAAAATGAGATAAAATGACAGTGACTCGAATATCAGTAACCTCCTTTAATCGTTCATTATTAACATATCTTTATAGCTGTAACTTTCTCTGTTGTTTCTAGAGTACGTTTCACCTAATATAGTTTATGTCCTGTATTGGCAACGACACAGATAGAAATCTTTGTATAAACATTTACTTTTTTTTGGGGGGTGGTGGAGTGAGCTGACTTATTAGAGTTCCGCTTATTAGTATGTGAAAAATGTTCGTTCATGAATGCCACAAATTAATCGAAAATATACACATATTTAAAAACGATGTAATGGAGCATTTACTTCTTACTATTCTATCCTATGCAACAAAACACACGCTACTGGAATACAGAGTATATATATTAACTCCCCCTATTCTATGTATTATGTAACATGTTACCTAGTAACCTGAGTACTCGAATAAAACTATAGAGATAAAGTTTCCGAAACACCCACAGTGTGTTTCTAATCTACTACGTGCTTAAATACTGAGATGTTATATTTGTTACAATGTATATATATATATATATAATTTTTTTTAACATCTGTGTAGTGAAAAAATATATGTACACAATTTTCAATAAGAAATACCCTTCCATATTCTTGTATTTTGCCTCAGTCTGAAACAATATGTATGTGAAAAAAATCTACAACATTCCTTTCGTGTGCATGTGACCGTAAAGACGCAGTATCATGAATGGATAAGAAATATGAAAAACAACGTGTTCAGTGTTAATCGTTGTGGTTTTATATTGTTCGTTACGTCATAACAGCTCATCATATGATGTCTGTACTCCGAGAAAAAGAAAGAAGAAATTAGTGATGTATATTCCAAGCTAGTAGTCTTTCTAAATCTTATCTGATTGCAGCCTACGCTAAGGTCGTCATTACTTTAACCATAAGCCTTGGATAACGATCTATTCACTATTTGTTGTCTTCAACTCTTCTCGTATGTTTTAATCTAGATCTCAAGAGACTGCAATATGGTTATTTTTAATATCTTGGTCTCCATATATTTGTTCATATACATATTAATGGGTTATTTAATTTTCAGCTAGATAGGATGGGCCCATACTTTCCAATAAAATACAGAGCTTAAACAATTGTTGTTATTAACTTAGCTCTTGTCAGTCACGAGTAAATATTATGATTCATTGATTTTTCTTTTTTACATACAGTGAAAGATTTTTTATTACAAAACACCGAAAAACAGTAAAGTTATATTATATAAAAAAAAAGGTCCTATGTAATAGTTGGTTAATGTTCCAGTTTTTTACTCTCTTCGGGAGGAGCACACACAGAGATGTGTATGTAGAGAAGAAGAAGAAGGCTACAAGGCTAAAAGATGAATTAGAGTAATTATATGTTTATGCATGTATGTGTGTTGTGTGCTGTTACTGTGTATTTGATTCTTAAAGTTAATTATTATGAGTTCAGTATGTGTGTTTCAACGCTCATGTCTCATATGTTCATGAATGGGTGTTGTCAAGCATGATATGAGTTCAAGTATTTTCCAATAATGCAAACTGCATGTTCAAGAGAGCTATTTAACCTTCTATGTTTGTAACATTTTGAAGATGAGCATTTTTCTGCCTCTATTAGTCGTATTTGGCTCATTCGGTAAAAACAGTTTACAGTAAACCTCCGAAGGTGCTTTCGGTGTTGTAGACGTAATTTGTTTTTTGTTTTTTTCACAAAATTTGTTAGGCAAATACCCATAAGGAGGAGAAAAGATTGTTAGTGTCTGTACGATCATGAAGAGAACCTAACTACGTATCTTGGAAAGCAATAAATTATAATCTATTTTTAATCTTATGCTAACTATATGGGTGTAAGCCTGTTCAGTTTTCTATTTTAAGTTTTTTGAAATCGTGTGCATATATAGAGTAGTTTTCTTTTCGTGGGATCAAATGTGTTACTCCAATAAATTTTATTTTATTTTCTTCGATTCAACGACAAGTTTGAATTTTTGAAGCTTGTTCGTTTCTTCTAACTTTTCAGTAACAGAACTTTGGCTCTCCAACCCTCACCCCACGCGTAAGAATTCTTAGTCCCGTAAATAGTTTATGTTGCATATAACATTATTATCTTTATTCATTTTTCCCAGTTGTAATAATCAGTTTTACAAGCAATTCATTAATATCTAAGTTATAAATTTAATATATTAAACTGAAGAGAACTATAGAATCGTTTTTTGTATTGTGTAGTGCATTTCAAATCGGTTTAGTTTTAATAGGAAGGTTAGCTGACGTTTATCCAGAGGCTAGTAAGATTTGCTTAATTTCAAATCAGTTTAGTTTTAGCTGGAAGGTTAGGTGACGTTTGTCCAGAGGCTAATAAGATTTGCTTAATTTCAAATCAGTTTAGTTTTGGTTGCAAGGTTAGCTTACGTTTGTCCATAGGCTAATAAGATTCACCTAATTTTATGGAT
Organism: Limulus polyphemus; assembly: GCF_000517525.1. Lineage (NCBI taxonomy): Eukaryota > Metazoa > Arthropoda > Merostomata > Xiphosura > Limulidae > Limulus > Limulus polyphemus. The sequence continues at coordinate 191,321 of NW_013666201.1, read as the reverse complement.
GTGCGTGTAAGAAAACAAAGATTATTGCAACGCCAAATCAGCACGTTCTATACAGATACATTAAACTCTACCTTAATGTACGTAATCCATAAGCTGAAGCAGATCAGTGATTTGGTTCTGGGAGAATCCTGACAAATCCTGACAGGCTTACTTTAGTCCATCCTAATACCTTTTGTTTTGATGTTTTTCCTCTTCAGTTAGTGTATTTCTAGTGATACTTAGCCGCTGCGATAGGCTGGTGTATACGTGGCAAGAAATCTTACTAATTTACTACGGACAAATAAAGGGACGAGAAACCAGATCAACCGAGTGATAGAAAAAAAAAGCTAGGTGGATTAAAAGATAGTAAGATGAATAAATACTTCTTAAATAAGTAAAAGTATTTAATAAACATGCCTTAGTAAATATTTAGTATCATCTTTTATAAATATTTCAGAAGTAATGGGTTATCCTAAATTTTCCAATGGGACTAGGTGTCTTTTTTTAAATACGTGAACGTTTATTCTATTAAGATCATTATGATGTTCAACATAATGAAAAGTATATACATGCGTTATTAATAATAAATAATTATTTGTTTGGCAAAACAAATGTTTCCATAAACGCGTATCTAACCAGTATAACTAATATGTAAAACACCACAACAGGGGACCCGGGCAAATGCATTAGGTCGAAGAGATAACGTTTTCAAAACTTAATTGTTGCAAAATCAACTGGATACGAAAGAAGACAATAAATATAAGAAATCAAACATCGAACTTTCTAATTTAAATTCACTCGTATGATATTTGTAAAATGCGGACTTTTATTCGCTTCTACTATTCCTCAAGTAATTCCAGTTTATGGATTTACGAAAAAAATTATAATATTTGAAAGAGTTGTATTGATCATTGTTATTTTAAGCTCGTTTGAAGTTTTTATTTTTGAAGTTATACACAAAGCTACACAATGGGCTATCCGTGCTCTGCCCACCACGGGTATCGAAACCCGGTTTCTAGCATTGTAAGTCCGCAGACATATCGCTGTGCCACTGGGAGGCTTATTGTAAGCGAAGATGCTCATTTTTATACAATACGCAAGTATTTGCAATTCATGTTTTTAAAATTAAGTGGGATATCATATCTCATACAAATTTACATTTGTTATTCCATATTCATAATAAATACTGTTTTGTTTGTTTGTAGTTAAGCACAAAGCTACACAATGAGCTATCTGTACTCATCACATCTCGAGTATCGAAACCCGTTTTCTAGAGTTGTTGGTCCGTAGACATACCGTTGTGCCACTGGGGGCAAAATATTACTAATTTATGTGATATGTTTAATAAATCATATTCATTATATGAACATCTGTAGTTAGTTAGATAGCGTTTGTTTGGCTATTTGTTGCTAACACTAAACAAATAGAAAACAAATGTGTTAAGCACAGTATTCGCCACCAGGCGGTGCTACGAGCGTTCAAAGCAGTGTTTGTTCGAGGAAAATAATGTATTGCACCTGCCATTACAAACGCAAATTACAGCGTTACCTCATTTAAGCTGCAAAACTCCAAAATTCCAAAGACATTGCATGTTACAGAGAACATTTTCGAAGAATCTGAAATATACAAATAATGATATAGAGGAAACTTATGCTCATAACAAATGAAACTTGTGTTTAAAAACTCAGAAGCCCCGCATTCAACTCCGCAGTACAAACAACAATCCTTTATCGTTCTTCACAACAATTGTAGAGTTACGTAAAAAATTAGTACACATGGCCAGTTCGTATTATAATAATTACTCATTTTCTGGGTCTTGCTCTGTATAAGTTCTTCAAAGCACTTCGCATAGAAAATCTTCATGTTATATTAGGGAATTGTTCGGAAATTTAATAGCTCTGCACAATTATTGTTCACTTTCCTTTAAAATTATATTCAACAAAATTCGAAAACAATACAGATATAGTGATAGTGACACTCGTCTGGAATAATGCATGTAATTTCTGAATACGTTGATATTAGTTTACAAAAGATGAATATCTTTCTGGGACAGCCTGTATCATCTCTCAACCTCACGTACAGAGTAATACCATTTCTAAATTATGAAATTCTAAATTCATATCAAATACATTTCACGTGTACTAATGTACCTCTAAAGCAGAGTTGTCCTTCTGTCTGTCTGGTGTCACAAGTTATCAGGAACAGGAACTGACTGAAGTAAGTTTGATTATATCTGAAATAGAGGGATTCAGGTGAACAAGATAGAGTTTAAATAAATAACCAATAGGATGAAGAGTTTGAAAGGTTATCCCCTTAATGCCGCAAATGAGGATTCAACTGAGAAAGGAATCGGTAGTAAAATGTGTGAAGCCAACGCCTAACGAAATTGACGTTTAATGCCACGCGTAGCACGGGTATCTTTGCATCGGGCCAATGGATCGTGTGCTACTGCTCAAAATAGTTAAGGGGGGGGCAACATACGACTCTATTTATAACATTTACTTTTTAAGCCCGGCGTAGACAAAGACCTCCGCTAGCTCATTGTATATATATATTATTATATATAATGTCGGTAACAAAGTTTATAGGCTAAAACATAAAAAGGAAGACATATTGAAGTTCCATTTAGGTAGTCGTGGGGGAAAGGATAATCTGAGAACTGGTTGTATGTTTCGATAGATAAAATTACAGGATTCTTTGTTGCGGATAAGATTACTTATGTATAAGCATCTGCCCTGTCACAAGTTTACTGATGGGGGATAAGTAAACTGAGACTTCTATTGTTTCGCAGACTAAATCATGTGCAATAACCATGACATGACAAAACAATCTGAGCCTTATCATGTGAATGAACTAAAGAAAACTTAGGTGTATTAAAAGTACACAAACTTGTTTTCTTTCAAACGGAAACGAATTAGAAACTAATATATTTAAGGTGTTAAAAAACGTTAAGCACTTAACTACGCCGGTCATCACATCTTTATTTGAGCTTTAATAGAAATAGCACTTGAAGCTTTGCGATTATATATTTTGAAAAGTTTTTGTTTATACGTATATAGGTATATTTAGTTAGGTGGTTTCGGTAAAACGAATGGATATTTCCTTATCTTCTGCACTACATCATGTATAGGTTAATCTTGAAAAGCGTCTCCATTTTTTTTTCTTGTGTAATGACAATGGAGCTCATTACAGTTAAAAGAAATAAGTATCCGACACGATATCTGATCGTTAACTTTTCCTCGAGAACCGCCATATGTATGTAAAAGTTTTATCAGTTGGTTCGAAGGAAATATCTTTTTTAGCGAAAGTAATGTTTACTTACTATTCAACCTATATGTAACCATTGTTCGGCGAAGATAAAAAATTTGTTATATGTTGTTATTGAAGGAATTACTTTTCCTAACTAGCAATATGTAATTGGCTCGGAAAATGACATCATTACTATAAAGCTAAACTAGAATAATTCATATGTTTCTAAATCAACTGCACTATAACTTAAGTTGCATAAATTTAAAATGCCTACAAACGTATAGCCGGTGAAATATGTATTTGCCGCCAGGTAGTGCTCCAGATCTATTAGAACTTGTATACAAGAAAAATAATATATTCTTTTCTACGTGGCCTTTGACAAACAGCTGATGATCTTAAACCACAAAACACTTGTACTCAGTTAATAAAATAGATAATGCTGGCGATTAGTATTGGTAAACAGACTGAGGAGTTGTCTTTTACTCTGATCTTTAAGGTTTAAACAAGAGGTGATTAATAGAAAAAGAGACCTTGCTACCGATTAGTATTGGTAAACAGACTGAGGAGATGTCTTTCACTCTGATCTTTAAGGTTTAAACAAGAGGTGATTAATAGAAAAAGAGACCTTACTACCGATTAGTATTGGTAAACAGACTGAGGAGTTCTCTTTTACTCTGATCTTTAAGGTTTAAACAAGAGGTGCTTAATAGAAAAATAATGATAGTTTTCCTTGCGATGTCCATGTTGGTTAAATGGCTTCTGCCGTTTTGTGTTTGTTTTTTATTTTTCGACATGCAGCTTTATACAAAATGGTTTTTGTACTCTTCTCCAAAACATATCTTCTTTATGGTTTCTGCGCACTCATGATCTATTCTCCAGAAGTTCATATCAGTATATCAAAAGTGAATAATCTACTACTGGGCTTTAATATCTCCTAAAGTCAGTAAATCCATAAAATAGTTCATAGTTTTCAGCTGATTTCTTTTGTCCTATAGTTCAGGGGAAAGATTAAACTTAAAAAAGTTTAACATATGATGTTTCACCATTTATAACATAAGGGTGGTTAAAGAGACGTGTTTATGACATGGTTAACTTAACTTAGCTTTGATAGGAATATCTTAAACCCTGAAATTAAAGTTTATAGTTCGCAGAACTTATCAATGGGAACTTGCAGTATTTTCAAGCCTCGACAGAAACACGAACCGTAGCAAGATCTTCCTGTGGTGCTACAGTTTCCACTTTCAAATTTTCTCGAACGTGTGATAATATTCTACCCCTATTTTCTCTTATTGCTTTCCTCTAATCTTTAATGTGCTCATCCGTGTGCAAGCATGAAGTGTGGAGAGTTAGTGATTAACTCGAAATTATTGTCACAACAAATTTGCCGTTTTAATTATACTGACTTATTCAAATACATCAGGTGATTTAATTATATTAAAGAAAAGTTTTTATATACTTCCAAGACGATACGAAGTACTGTATCAGAGTTCGTGAAAGTCCTTTCATGTTAATAAATCTGGAGGTTTCACTAACGCTCCATTACAAAGGAACTCATTGTAAAGAAAAGGGAGGAAAAAAAAGATAACCTTAAACTTGATCATTTTCAAGGGGTATAGTGTTATCAATTTTCATTAGAAGTTATCGAATGAAACTGGTGTATCTACGTTTTGCACAATAACAAAGGAATCATTGTTCCAAAATGTTTAATTTGTGACCCTCAAAATCGTTTACTGGTCAGTCAAATGGCTCTTCATAAAATGAGTACTTTTTTATATAAAAATTCAAAACATCTATGTGTCACTAAGAAAGTATTCTTGGATTATAGAATGAATAGGTTCCTTTCATATTTATACGTTTTAAATCATTGCATTCAGGGCTTGGATTATACATCTTTTTCGCTATATAATGAAGTTAGCACCTACAATTTTCCAACGTACATGAAAGACAAACTTTTTAAATTGTGTTTTATCTATTTTATTCCTCCTACGTTTTTATTTCCAAGTATTACGTATATACTTATAAATGCGAGTAGGCGTGTGACAAAAATATACATAATAATTTAATGAGCATCACGAGTCGAACATCAGTGTCCATTAACATCAGTTTCCGTTTAAAAAAAACTTTACCATAAAACAGTAAAAGTCATTATCTCCAGATTTCATGGGTCGAGCTTAGCCCAATAGTTAGCGTGTCGGATCATGGATCCAAGGTTTCGTAGTTCGAATCCCGTAAATGCCCCCCAACCCCCAAATCGCCCTACACACTTTAGCCAATCCGAGGATGCGTTATATGAGTGCTATTCAAATCCCACTGTTCGATTAGAGTAGCCGTTGGGTTGTTGACTAGCTTGCCTTCCCTAAAAATGCCATTCAAAATTAGGGACGAATTACAAAGATAGCTCTCGAGTAGATTTGCGCGAAATTCAACAAATAACAACCATATTTTATTCAAAAGTACATTTTTCACAAAGATATGTTATACTAACTGAAAAATAGCACTGAAAATAAATACGTAGAGCAGAAGCAATGCTTGGTGTTTTAACATTTTTACTCAAGTTAAAGTTTAAATACATGTGTGTCCTTACAGACGTATGGGGCCCGGCATGGCCAGGTGGTTCGAATCCCCGCCACACCAAACA
>NW_013666201.1:142418-184491 GCF_000517525.1 Limulus polyphemus | reverse complement strand
GTGTAGCTTTGCGCGAAATTCAAAAACAAAACAAAAATACAGACCTATGTTGTTTTTATACATTTCTGACCGTTTTGTACTGCATAATATTACAAGGTTCTGTCGATAGACAACTATATTGGTGCTAGTTAATTACCATCACGTACTGCTCATCTCTCATTAAAAAAATCATAAAGAATATGCATCAAAAATTATACTCTGAAGGTATATTTATGCCGTGATTGTGATTTAGCATTCACATGTAACAAGAGTTATACTTTGAAGGTATATTTATGACGTGATTGTGATTTAGCATCCACATGTAACAAGAATTATACTTTGAAGGTATATTTATGACGTGATTTTGATTCAGCATCCACATGTAACAAGAGTTATACTTTGAAGGTATATGTATGACGTGATTGTGATTCAGCATCCACATGTAACAAGAGTTATACTTTGAAGGTATATTTATGACGTGATTGTGATTCAACATCCACATGTAACAAGAGTTATACTTTGAAGGTATATTTATGACGTGATTGTGATTTAGCATCCGCATGTAACAAGAGTTATACTTTGAAGGTATATTTATGACGTGATTGTGATTTAGCATCCACATGTAACAAGAGTTATACTTTGAAGGTATATTTATGACGTGATTGTGATTCAGCATCCACATGTAACAAGAGTTATACTTTGAAGGTATATTTATGCCGTGATTGTGATTCAGCATCCACATGTAACAAGAGTTATACTTTGAAGGTATATTTATGACGTGATTGTGATTTAGTATTCACATGTAACAAGAGTTATACTTTGAAGGTATACTTATCATGTGCTTGTGATCTAATATGAAAAAAAAAATTCAATCAGAAATCACAAGATAATAAACTTATGTTTATTAACTAGTACCAACACATCAATTTACTGCTGGATGTATTTATACTTAATGCCGTATCAGTAGTGAAATGTCAATATAAGTTTTGAAACTTTACTATAAACCAGTTTAGTTGCGGGAATAATATTTCTTTTTTTCATTCACTATAATCAAACAACATTTAAACACTTCAGTCACAAAATGGCGCAGAATCGTGAGAAATTACTTAATAAAATATTTTGACGAGTAAAATGTATATTTTATTGAACCTGAAAAAAATATATAAATGTCATAAATTGTGTCTTTAAAAAAATGAGCCTAAGTTTATGTCAGACTATGTGAACGGCTGCCAAGCATGCAGTATAGTAACTCAGCAGCCAGGTTTCTTCAGAACACTTGATGTTCTAATAGTCTATACGTGTCAATTGAAAACGGCATGCACTAAGTCGTCACCTTTAACTCTGAGATACCACATGAATCTACAATATCAACTTTACGGTTTTGTTTTCAAGGTGCAAGGTTTAGGCAGTGACTTTGACATGTAAACTTTGTTTTATGGACTTTCTTACCTGGTTTGTTTCTCAGACGGCGTTTCGGGCTATATACTCGGCGAAAGTCTCAGCGTGAAGCCCGAAATGTCATCTTAAGATCAAAACAAAGCGAGAGGAGTCCATAAAACACATTCCGCAAATGAATTCGTGTTTGTTATTATTATTATAGCCACGTATGATAAAGACCACTGGAGTTAGGGGTTTCTCCAGTGCTATTTCTTGTGTTTCATGTAATTTTATAATGTACTATTTGCTTAGAATAGATGGGAAATATTGACCTTTTGTTTTATAAACCTAGAATGAGTTTCGCAGAAGTACATATTCTGTGAAATTTCTTCGTAAGGTACCTGTCTTTATTTTTTAATTTTTAATCAGGCTATCATTCATTATTACCCCAAGAAACTCTCATGTAAATTAAAAGTGAATTATAAATATATCGCAGTAAGCAATTAAAAAATAACAATGAAAGGGATCCGTAGACTTGAAATGTCGGCATAACTGAAACATATAATCGGCATAATTGAAACGTAACTTCAAAGTACGTGTTTTCCAACATAACAAGCAGCCTGTGTACTGAGGCGACGAGGTAGGCGGCCTCTAGGGAATTCAGAGCACGACAAGGCGAACACGGCAAGGGCACGATTGGGATAGCGTGCAACGTAAGACACAGAGGGAGATCTGCTCCGATTGGTGTACCGCCGTAGGGTCTTCTCCCCCAGAGATTGGATTTTATCTTTATGTTTTCCTTTCTTTCATTAACGTCTTCAAAGCCGGACAGGTCCTGAGTTCTTTTTCTCTAGTATAACTCCTCTTACTAAGTGGTAGAAATGTTGACTCGTTCTGATAAAAACTCACAGCTTCCATTGCACGCTAAAATGGGGTGGAGGGGGGGATAATTAGGAAGGTACAGACAAGTCGCCTTAAAATGACTAGAGGTATCTAATAGTTAAAGCTTAAATAAAGATTCTCCACTATTGTTATTTGCACAGAGAAAAAAAAATGGGTTTAATTTATCATTCAGGGTTCCGAATTATAAGGTGGTTTTAATGAATTCAAAACTTTCGTTAAGTTGTATTAATGTCAATTTGCTGTTAGAGACTGACAAGATAAACTATGGCCAGAGTTAGAGTTTAGTAAAGATATTCTACAACAACTACTAGTTAAGCTTTGTTAATACATACCCTGCATGTTAAAAATAAAACGATAGCACGAGACATGAATCACCTGTTTACAGAAGCTTGGGAATACTTACAATATCCACAACTGTCAGGAAACAGTATAACAACGCTATTTTTTAAAATAAGCTGCATGAACATTTTCATATTTCTGAGTTGTATAAGTTAGGATTAATATATTTACAGTCGGCTTATTTCAAATCGTGTATTTTCTGTGTTTCTGGCAGTTTGGAAAAGAACACTTAACATTTGTCATACTGATTTTAAAAACTTGTAACTACCACACGAAGATAAACGGCCTTGACTTTATAACTTGTATGTTCAACAAAAACGTTTCAGGTAAACATGAACATACAGATTAGACATAGATACTTTCTATTTTGATTAAAATAGGTCTGAAACGTCCCGTTCAAGTAACATTCACTTATGATAAAAAACACGATTGCATCAAGTACTTACTGAGAAACTTGTCGGATGTCTGGTGATCCTGTCTGGTTTTTCAAAATGATAATCTTGCTACGCAAATACAATTTCGCTCTTAAGGACTATTCGACTTTAGGCCTAATTTTGTTTGGTGCAAGGAATTCATATATTTTAGTGAAGTGGAGAAGTACCGATCGTTCACATTTAATTCATACAAACTGCATCATTTTTAACATTTGTACGACAATATTCATATCAAAACTTCCAATTCTCCTTTTCGTTTCTATAAATTATCTTACCTATTTTCCTATTTCTTCTTTTCGACATTTTAAAACAATATTAATTCCTGTATGTTGAAAGTAAATCACACTTGAAAAATAACAAAGCTGTAGGCAGAACTAACATGCTCTACAACAACTCATCTCTCCAAAAAAGAAGCTCTACCTTCCCAGGTTTTATTAATTATTATGGTCGGGAAAGGGTATATTATTAGTATTCTCTTGCCCGAAAGATATAAACATTAACCCTGGAAATGGTTTAGACTTGCTGTTGATTTGACTTTCTTTACTGTACTACGTGGAAGTTATTTCGTTTTTAAATAACATTTACAGTCGTTCAATGTTCCACGCATAAAACAACAACAAACATTATATAATAAACTTTGTAGACCTGACTTCATGACTTCTGTATATGGAGAGGATAATGGGTTATCTTAGTGACATAAACGGTAGGATAATCAGCGTTACATCTTTATATTCTGTTTGTCACGTCATTGCTCAGAGATAGCGAGTCCTTAGAGTAGAAATACATATCAGTATTATGCAGTAAAATTTTTTTTCATAGGTATGAAAAAAGTGTTTCTATGCTGTAGTACTATAGGGGGTTGACTGGACACATTGGGTGATTGTGACATGTCAGCACGACCTCAGGGAATGAGTTTTCAGAGACCTGGACTGCTTGATAGGCGCCGCCGATAGGCCTATCTCCCAAACCACGGCCACGAGGTTGGGAAGATATCCAATAGCTAGGAGTATTAGCACGACAGCTGACGGTGGAGATAGACTTTCCGCCGACCGGAACCTGTGTGTAGACCGAAAACGAGTTCCCACCCTTCCTATCTCTCTTCCTGTCGTAAGTATAGACACTGTCGCTCAGGCTTGTCAATGTGAAATATAATGTCACCGTTAGGCCTGATGATAGGTGCTTCTGTCTTGCTAAGAGTGCGTGCTGATAAGGGGTAGCTAGTTAGAAACAACAGGAAAGAACGATTAAATGACTTCATTCTAAATCCCTTGATTTTGAGCCTTTAAAATATTAGTCCTAAAGTCAACCTGTCATCGTGAAAAGCTGACGAAGATGAGTTACCACCTGTGATATGTCTGCAGCTTAGCCATAAGCACACGTATTACTTACCCGTTTATATTTCATGATTTCCTGTTATTAAAATAAATATCTAAGTCGTGAAAATTTGCTCAGAAATTTTCTACGAAGAATCTCTTGTGGGTAAGTCGAGATTCGTCAAGAAGTTTTTAGAATAACGCCGTCATTTGCTTTAGTTATTGGCTGTATTTGTTTGTCGAGATTTTTACACACGTTTTCATGTATTACAAGTTTTGTAACTTTAAATAATAGAAACCAGATCATGAGTTAGAACGCATTTGAATCGTTACGAGTCGAATCGGAAAAACTAAAAGGCGGGAAGGAATCCTTTAAACTTTGTAAAACTGTATTGTTACCATTGTATCACATCATCTGAAAATAAAAACAGGGGCCAAGCGTAGTTGTGGCAATATTTTCAGATGATGTGATATAATGATAACAATACAGTTTTACAAAACAGGGGCCAAGCGTAGTTGTGGCAAGTAAAACTGTATTGTTACCATTATATCACATCATCTGAAAATACTGCCACAACTACGCTTGGCCTCTGTTAACGAAAAAACACGATGAATTATTTTAAACACTAATTTATGACAGTGTTTTAAGACTTCTAAGTAGCAAGGTTTGTTTTAATAACATTAACTATAAATAATTTAACTAAAATTGGTTTAGCTTTGTAAAGTACAAGAAAATGCTTAAGTGTTTTTAGGAAATTCTTCCGATTTCTCGCTGAACTCTTACTATCCGTCTTGTATATAAATGCAGAAATTTACATAAGTAAAAAGGTTGAAAAGCTCACGCTAGTATAAATCTTCCAAACAAGAGGTCTGCCCTGTAAAAGTAACAGAAATTATAAACGTCTATTATGTTTCTTTGTTAAGTATTTTTAGCATTAAAAAAATATTCCTACCCACTCGGCATTTACTCGCTTTAATCACGTCTGATTTTTCCGGAATAACAATGTCTGAGTCGTTAGTGCTGTATATCAGGTATACTTCCTAAAAGATTAATTCAGCGAGTTACTGTTACTTTGAAATAGCGCGGACTGGAGAAAGCGATTGAACGGTAAATTCTAGTATTTGTAATTTCTCATTGTTATCTCTGTAGTTAACGATAATCGTAGCAATCTATGTAACTTTTTTAAAATTACTACGTAACAGAGTATCTCAGTATTATAAGCAATGCGCTTACAGAAACCCATGTATATAATAAGTACCCTTTATAGGACTCTTTTTAAACTATCATTATTTATTCTCCTATTACTTTGAAATTAGTCTTCCTGACGACTCAGTGATAAGTGTGAAGACTTTAAAATTCGGGATTCGATCTCTGCAGTGAGCACAACACATATAGCCTATTGTGCAGTTTTAACAACAAACTTTGAAATTATTTTCTCCTTTTGCTTTTATATTATTGTATGTGAAATTTGGTTACAAATTAAACATTTAGGGAAAATAAAAGATGTTCATCTTTATATTCTAACGCAACTATTTCCTATTAAAATGTTAACATCTTATAAATTCGTAATTACCCTGATTTAATTACTCGCCAAGGTACCAAGGAAAACAATTAAACTTATATTAATTTCTTATCATTTACTTCTGTATCGAAATTATAATCTAACTTCGTTAAAACTGATATTTTTAAAGATTTAAACCCCTCTTTAGTTAAATAATAGGTAATAGAAATATTTATCGCCAGTAACCTGAAGGAAATTCGCTGTTAAAATAAATAACGCTTTAAATTATGACAAATTACTTGGATTTATAAGAAGGAACTACATTTATTATCATATTCCTTTTAATTAAAGCTGTATATGCTAAATCATATAATACATCGTATATATAAAGATATCATATTTAAAGGCGAGTATTTTAATATGGTTTAAATGTAGTTATCTCTGATATATGGTAATATATTTAAAAATAACCATCAATGATATCTTCTAAACTTAACTGTATTACTCCGACTCTGAGCGGATATTTTTTTCCTATTTAATAAATACATATATTTATGTCAAACTAAGCTAAGATAGTGATGATAGAAATTAAACTTATACATACAAAAAATATCTTTGATATAGTTAACATAAAAGGTGCTTTAACAGTGTCATCTAGTGGATTAATACACAATATTAGTAAAGTATTTTATAGAAATTCGATAAGGTCCACTAATAACAACATATAATGAAATAGCTGACGATTAATTTTAATCTTAATTTTCACCTCAAGATAATTATAAGGATATATTACGACTGGTTGTCCCGTCCTCGTTATCTTGCTGTTTTCGTATTGAAATAATAAACATGATTGACAATTTTCGCCTTTTTTATGACTATTGATGAGGAATTCATAAGTTACTAGAATATTCTGTGTAATGTTATCAGACACACGTATATATCCAAATAGAGAACGTTATCTATACTTAATTCTTTGCACCATATACCGGTGTATTTTTACTTCATTTTCAAGCCTAATATGGATCATGCAAACGTTTTCTACAGACTGATTTACACATTCAGGTGCACGTGTATATCCATGATCTCATAATGAGATTGATATGTAATTATTTGATATGTCGAAAAAAAATAAACTTCTGATAAAAAAAAACACATGGGCTTGCATAGTCTTCTGTTTATAGTCACATAAAAATATAAACTAATATAAACTAGTCTTTAAAACGCTATCAGCTTATGCCTTATACCCATATATACGTGAATTTACCATGTAACATCTATAACTTTATTTCCTTTATATAAAGATGATTATATCAAGAATTTTTATCAATAATATTTTAAAGACTGCGCCAATGCTTTTCCCTGCCACTTCAAGAACTAGAAATCAAAGTATTGTATATGAAGCATTTATTTGATTCTGTGACGTTGGGGAAAAGAAATCGTTGGAAAAAAAAATGCCTATCTCCAAAAACATAATTGTAAAACGGCCCCACTCTACATTACTAATAACAAGTATGAGGTCAGGCAAAATCCAAAATCACATAGATTTCTCCATTGGATTATCTAGCCTGAGGATTTTACGATTATAGATAAGTTGAAAATGTTCAAGGGTTTGCCATATAGTTCGAGTGACCTGAAATGTTTTATTTGTATAGTTTAAATACGTAGATATATATATATATATATAGATATAAACATACACATCTGCACATGTTTCTATTACAAAAGAAGGTATGAAGTTCTAAAGTTTTTCATGTAACTCTCACACAGATATTCTCATTTCTCGGTGGGATAAAACACAATGTGAAAACATACACATTTTTTTCACTAACCAAACCCATATAGATATATATATAGTTATATCATGCCTCTTCGGTCGAAGGAAGTCAATGATCCAAATTTCTATCCAGTGTATGTTTGTATAAGCTGTTCTTCTCTTTTTTAATGGAAAGTTAATAACTCGAGGTGCTCTTAAAGTGTCTCGCAAATTTCATGCAGTATTCGGTGTCTTACATAACAAGTAATGTATACAGTACATAGTGCGTGTTATTTGAATGTATGCTTTTATTTCTATCGTCAGTAACCTGTATAGCGAAGACTAACCTATTATTTTGTCACGCTCGTATAGGGGCAAAACTCACACGTCTTGAAAATAAGTGCATTAGTGTACACAAACATTCATCCATATATACACACACGCACACTATATGTATAAATATATATATATCCGTGTATTGTTATTAATTCGACTTAACTCAGTTAAGAGCCTTATTAGAACCTGTTATCATAAGTATACACATAAACTAATGTTACAAGTTACAATTCTAACTCGTGAAATTCTATTCATATGGGTTCTAAAGATATATAATTTTCAACATGAATTTAACTTTCAACTATATCTCAACACGTATCTTGTACACTAGTTCCTCTGCACTAAAACACATTTCCTATGTTTGAGTGTGTCATTCACGGCGCAAAATTTGACGCATTCAGCTAACTAAACGTAAAATCTATATATAAAAATTGTATATTTGTTGATTGTTTGGAATTCAAAATGTTGATATCAAAGTTTATATGTTTAATCGTGAATTTAGTGTTTTATGAAATGGGGTTTATTTTATTGCCTTCTGGAAAACTACAGTGTACAATTCCAAGTTTCACCCTATAAGCAGCCCCCCCCCCCCCAGTGGCACAGCGGAGTTATAACGCTAGAAACCAGGTTTCGATACCCTTGGTGGGCACAGCACATATAGCCCATTGTGTAGCTTTGTGCTTAACTTCAACCAACCAACCAAACCCTATAAGCAACGCTGAGCGGCTTCTGTTGGCTAATTAATTCTAATACATTCCGTACAAGAAATATTAAAAAAACAATTGAATAATGCTTATGTAATTATTTTGATTCCACTGTCTGGAACGAAATACAAATGAGGAATAACTGAATACAGATACACATTATTAACTTTATTTTTCGAAATATCAACTCTCAGCATGTGTGTTTTATTCTAATAAATCTTTGCTTTTATTTGTCTAGTAAAAGCTAGCGACTGTGTACTTGACACAGATATTGCATGTGATCCAAATCCCAAGAGCTGAATATATACATATAATATTTGACAGAAAGGTGAAATTTTTTACTGAATATTGTTAGAAGTAAAATTTATTACATATCGTGTGTTTGTTCAGGTAATGTATATTTAAATAGGTACATATTATGTTTATAATGTTACAAACTATGCTTTTTATGTAGAATGAATGTTCCTAACTTATTTGATCATTTGTTCAAACAAACATGGACAAAATATGACTATATCGTTTTTTTTCTTAAGCCTACTGAAGTACAACATTATTTTGTTGACAATTTGAAGGTTCCATATGAATTTCTTGTTTAGAAAAATATCATGATTTTGTATTTTATTTTTAATTAACAAAAAAATTTTGTGTGTAATGAAAATAAATATGAATTAAAAAAAAACGTTAGCTGAAGAATTTTAATAATAAAATAAGTGTCGTGGAACCAGTCTAACTTACGGTGCTTAATTCCCCACAATCCATGCTAACATCTGACAAGGATTATCTTGGCCTATAGTGGTTATTATGTCAGGCTGTGAATCCGAGGGTCCATGGCTCGGTCCAGTTGCCGTAAAATTGCACTCTGCATTTGGGGTCTTGAGTGCGTTATAAAAGTGACGGTCAAGTCCCAGTATTTGATTATAGTAGCCCAAGAGTTGGCGGTAAATGCTGTTGACTAGCTACCTTTCCTCTCTCTAATTCTGTCAGTTCCAAATTAGAGACGGCTACTAGCCCAGATATCCCTCGGGTAGCTTTGAATAAATACCCGAAACAATTAAACAAGTAAATGTACTATACATATTCTTTTTGAACTTTTTATCGGTACTTCTAAAGCAGAAAAATTAGTGTTTCTTTTTTACATATATGTGTGTGTGTGTGTGTGTGTGTGTGTGTGTTACATTTTGTTTGTTTGTTTTCTACGAGACCTTATAGACTTACCAGTGATTGAGTTTGGTTTGTTTCGAATTTCGCGCAAAGCTACACGAAGGCTAACCGTCCCCAATTTAGCACTGAAAGACTAGAGGGAAGGCAGCTAGTCATCACCACCCACCGTCAACTCTTGGGCTACTCTTTTACTAACAAATAGTGGGATTGACCGTCACATTATAACGCCCCCACGGTTGAAAGGGCGAGCATGTTTGGTGGGACGGGGATTCGAACCCGCGACCCTCAGATTGCGAGTCAAGCACCCTAACCACCTGGCCATGCCGGGCGTCAATGACCGAGAAGGGACACCTTTACATCAGATGATGTAATAAATTGAAGTCTCAAAAGTAAGATCAACTTTCATATTTGTATTAACATCATATTCATAACAGAATCTGTTTTCACCCAATGTAAAACATAAAATAACAAAAAATTTTAAAATTTTCGATAGATTTCATTGCTGAAGTACCTAAATGCTTCAAAACAAGAGCACATATTTTGCACGATATATATATATATCTAGGATTCTATACGTCTATGAGCTGTAAGTTTTTAATTGGAACAGGGAATAACCTTTTTCACATAATCATTATATAACATTTGTTTTAAATAACGTTAAGGTTAAAGTTAATACCTTTTATGCATAATGTAACTTGTATACTCTTTTAATGTTAAAATATACATTTCTACGACGTTTTTAAGCAAGGAAAACCGCTATTATTAGAGCATTATGAAATTAAGATATTACTAGAAAAAAATCAATATTAGGCTAACCATTGTAGTTTAACTTGTAAGAGAATAGACATTTGAAGAAACTAGTTTTCATATTTTTAAGTATTCGACGGGAGCTAGTTTCACTGTGGACGTCGAATCTATCTTTAATAGAATAAACACCGTTTTATTTTAGCTTTATCGGAGAGTGCGCTAGCATTCTCTATATAGGGATGGCATGGAAGTCCGTATTAAAACAATACAAATATCGTCTGGATTTTCTTCTCTAAACGTCATCAGAAGCTAAATGTGAAAAGTTACCTGGCATAGTAGCTCTATCTCCAGTGTCTATGCCGCTTTTCAGCTATTCAGAGCGTCCCAAAGTCCAAAAACCCGGAAAATAGCCAAAACCGAGATTTTTTATATTCGTTCATCATCCTCTTTTGTCAAAAGGCCTAGCGCTTACCTAGTTATAACAGCAACTATAATTTCATCAACATCTGATAGAGCAATACAGTCTTCATGATCTTTCACTACCTATTTTATCATTATTATTATGCAAAAATTTATAAAGTTTTAAAATACACTCTATATCATAGTAACCCACGTATGCCATCTCACAAAGAAAGTAAACAAACAAGTATGAGGAAAACAAGAGTGAATCCTCAATAGCCGCGGCACTTTAAATTGTTTCAGGCAGGACTAGAGTGAATTATTCTATGAGACCTTTTTTTCATTTTTATTAGCTATAATTTTGTGCACCAGCAATGACAAGCGTGGGACTCGCGTATACTTGCTTCAATTTTATTACTCATCAGGATCTCTACCAGCATAACCTCAAACTGAAATTATTTTAGGCAGGATTAGAGTAAATTCATCTATGATATGGTGAAATTCGTTAATCGAAAGGGTTTGACCTCCTGAGTCCAAAACTGTAATTAGATCTGAAATCGGTCAAGAGATGACGGAGCTATGAGTTTGTACTTGAAAAAACAAAACAAAACAAAAAAAAAACTCAGTCCCTTTCTATAAGCTGCTATGCCACGGCTAAAAATTTATCATTAAATAAAAATGCCATGTAGGGCTGGCTACTGAACTTAAAAAGAAGGAACCAAACAAGATGGGGATGGAAGTAAACCTAATATTTGATCCGGCTAATGACCACATAGCAGGCTAAGCTGTCTCGACTTTACATGGATAATAAAATCCCTACATTACTGGCTTCCTCACTGACAAAACGAATAGAACCAGAATTTCCAATCGTAAAATGTTACTCTATTGTAAAATAGTCATAAATGTAGTATTCTAAAGTTAACTAATGGAAAGGTTAGATTCTATTCAAACACCAAGCTTTCGATAGACAAAGTGGGGAAACTAGTAATGTAAGGATTTTATTCTCCATGTAAAGTCGAGACAGCTTAGTCTGCTACGTGATCATTAGCCGGATCAAGTGATATGTCCACTTCCATCCCTATCTTGTTTGGTTCCTTTTTACAAGTTCAGTAGCCAGCTCTACATAGCCTTTTTATTTAGCGATAATTTTTATATGACTGTTACTATACTTAACATTAAAATTGGGCATACACTGAGATAAAAAACCAGCTGTACTGTGCATGATTATTTTAACTTTATTATATGACTGTTACTGTATTTAACATTAAAATTGAGCTTACATTGATTTATGTAACCAGCTTTACTATAAATATTTATTTTAGCTTTATTATATGACTTACTATACTGAACATTAAAATTGGGTCTACACTGATTTAAGTAATCTATTTATTAAGTGGTCATTTACTCAGAATTCGTCATCAAGTTTATAAAGTTATAAAGTTGGTTGTTATATACAAACCTGAATACATAGATTATACTTGTACTTCTTAAGAATTAGAATAAGCTCAAAATAAACAGCAAGAAACAGTCATAATAAAATTCAATTTAAAAAAAACAATTTAAAACAACACGTGTTCCAATAAGTCGAACTCTCTATAAAACTCTACGTTACGCATTTTGCGTGTTATACAGGCACAAACACACACAAAAACTAGTTTTATTAGTGGATACGTGCCTCTACCCCTAGTTATTAAACTCTTCGAATAAATGAAAAAAACAAACTATTCCGACTGCATTTCGAAGCTCTTAAAATTTGGCTCAGCTCTCAACTGACCTTCTGTTATTGATAAGAAGTGTTTTTGTAGTCCACTTTGCGTTTTGGCAGAAGAAAAAAAGAGCCATAAATTTGCAGTTACGAAAGAGGCTTCTGTTTCTCACGTGCAATATCAATTTGCAAGAGTTAATTATTCAAGTCGATTATAAATTGCTATTATTATAGATAGTCCTTTCAAGCGGTCATAGGAGGAGTTTAAACTTTTACTGGCATTTCTAAAGAAAGACGGTGATCGTGTTATTTATTTTATTGTTTTCCTAGTTTTCTTCGCCACTGTTAGAGCTGTAAATTAATTTTGCCATGTCGTTAAGCAGAGATACATTTACATCAGATAATGCAGATTAAAGCCTCATTACAATTACGATTATTAATGACAAAAGGAAAATCAAATTGTATATCTTTATTTACAAGATGTTTGCTGCTCAATCCATTTTTCCCTAAAATTTATAACAAACATTAACTAAAATTCGAATTTGTTTTCCTGAGAAATTTATTTGACGAAAATTAAAATTGGAATTGGATAATGATGTTGATTTTACCAATTAATCTGGTGAACTACTCTTTCAGCTTCAAACCTAATTGAAAACATAGCTACTATCTAAAATTTAGGTCTCAAAATATGTATTAATAATTTTTAGATGTAACATGTTACATTATTTTACAACGTTAATAATAATAATATTCATGGTTTTATACAACGTTTATATTTTACTCGTTAAATTCACGTAGGCCGTTGAACAACGTTATAAGGAATATTCGATGTCAGGTTTATGCCTATATAGTGAAATAAAGTACAGATAGTTAAGATATTTTTATTCCAAAGCTAATTGCTTCAGGTTTTTTTTTAAAGACATTTACACTTTAATTATGATTATGTGAGATCAATTTCAATGTGGTTTAAAATTCACTTATACGTAAATTTAAAAAAAAATGTAAATTACAATTATATACTCAAAAATATTGCTCTTTATAATTTAAAGATATCATTTTTGAATCATTTTTTTTTCTTCTTCGACAGTTTATGTGCTTTCTCCTAGTTTTCTTTCCGGACGACTTCTTGGAAAGAACCTGGAGTGTTTAAATATAAGATCTCCACGATCCATTACGAGAAGTTCTTGTCTCTATCTCAAAATTTATAGGAGCAATTTAATCATTCAGTTCATTCATATATGGCGCCATCTTTGATCTGAATGTTGGCAACCATGCCTCTCAAAACTTCCCTCTTGTTAGCCTTTACTTGATATTCGCATACCTCTTAGACCTTGACCACTTACTAACATCGTCCATCCACATCCTTTCCGGCCTTTTTCTTGATATCCGCTTATCTCATAGATCTTGACCACTCACTACTGTTGTCCACCAATGTCCTTCCTGGCCTTTCCCTTGCCTCCTTTCCGTAGATCTAGCCCTCAACTATATTTAAGGACGTGTTAGCATTTGAGCCCCTCATTACATGACTGCCAAACTAAATCATCCTTTTCAAAATTAAAGGTACTGTTTCAATCACTTCAATAACTTTTGTCCTTTATTTTATCTTTACACCTTATAATTCGGTTCCTACATCCTGAATTACAGTCCAGCCTTCACATCTATAAAGCACAACTTAATAGACATAGCATCTCAGAACTTTCTTTTAATGTGAATGTTTACGTTACATCTTAATGCAACTATTGTTTCATATTTCTGTGTCGATTCTTCTTTTCATTTCCCTAAGCATCTTACTTACTCCGTTATCCAAGTTCTTACCTATCTAGCTGTTCCACTTTCACATTCATAATGCATTGCTTTTCAAGATGTGTATCAGCTATCATAACTTTAGTTTTCTTTATTCACATTTTTACTACCTAGTTTACATGTATTATTTATAAAGGATTTACAATACGTAACTCTTCTGTACATTCTGCAATGAGTATGGCATCATCTGTATATCTCAAGTTATTTGTCTTCATTCTAACAAATACTTGTTGTATTAAAGATTCACTGTAAAGTAAAACAAGACTGAATACAAAATACAGCCCTCTATTACTCCTTCTCAATCCCTATACAATTTGAAACAATATTCGAATTTTTGGTGTTGGTATACTAGCCTTTGTCATTATTTTAATATTTCATCAAATAGCTAATCTAATTTCGAGAAAACTAACAAGTACATCTATAAAATGAAAGTACTTTAATTCCAGTATGATCAAGAGTGAAATTTTGCTGTATGAGTGGAGAAATTCTTCCGATGAACTTTCAACTTAGACGAAAATTATCATTTTCTTTCAATTTAGATAGAGCATATGAAACAAATTTCATTAAGTCCAGCTTCCTATACGTATGACTGCCGTGACGATTATGAAAAGTTTCGAAACATTTTCTGAAACAAAAACTTTTTTTTTAACAGTGGAATTTCCAGGATCTAATTACAGTTTTTCAGTTCACCAAAAGAGCCTTGATAATAGATTTCCAGCTAGCCTAGACGATTTTCATAAAATTTATTTTCTCTATTTTCTTTACAGAGATGGCTGGGCGTGACCTAATGTTAGCATACCCGTACTTTGAACACGCACTTCGGGGCCAGGGGTGCGCTGTAAGAATGATGAAAAAGGTTGGCAGACACCCTTTTTCTAATTTCTGATTTTTTTACGAAATGGTTATCAAGTTGACAACTTAATAGTCATTTGTAAAAAGCCTTTATGCCAAGAAATTGCCTTTTAGAACGCTTTGACAATTATTTTGATAATATGTGATATCCTTTTCGAACGGAGGAGCAATGTATTCATTTATTTTTGTCATCCCTCACAAGTTTTTCTTCAAAGTATACATCAACTTACAAAATAAAAATATACCAAACCATGAGATGAATAAAGTAAATCGTGTAGAGAAGCTAAAATCAAATACAAGTAAGATGTTTCGAAAAACAATCACGTTTTGATTCGCGGGCGCGTAGGAATGAATGTCTAGCCTTGTGAATAGAACAAAAGACCAAATAAACGTAAATGCCTATCATAGCTAGATGGATGTAAAATTCAATGTAGTGATGTAATTACAATAGCCACTGTTCAGTTTTAGTACACACTAAACATCGCTGTAAGACACGACGACATAATTAAAACCATGCTTTCTTTTGATATTTTGCTGAGGTCATGATACCGTAGTTGTATACCTAAACACAAAGATATGGCATGAAAGATATGTAGCTTTGCGCTACAAAAATCAAACAACCCAACAAGCATTCAAACAACCCAACAAGTCAAACAACCCAACAAGCATTAAGATATAGTACAAAAAGGTTTCGCGCTAATAGTATACACAAGTACTAAGATAAAATACAAAAAGTTTATTTGTAGTTAAGCACAAAGCTACACAATGGGCTATTTGTGCTCTGCCCACCACGGGTATCGAAACCCGGTTTCTAGCGTTGTAAGTCTGCGAACATACCGCTGTGTCACTGGGGGGCAAATACGAAAAGGTTGCTTGCTAGGAGTATTACTAATCTCTTGCCCCCCCAGTGGCACAGCGGTATGTCTGCGGACTTACAACGCTAGAATCCGGGTTTCGATACCCGTGGTGGGCAGAGCACAGATAGCCCATTGTGTAGCTTTGTGCGTAACTTCAAACAAACAAACTAATCTCTTATATTCATCAGTTTTCTATCTATATCGTTATTGCTAGAACTCAGCTTACAGATATAAATTATGCATCCCGTTAAGAATCATCTTGCCTTTATCTTGGAAAAATGAATTTTTATTATTCAAATTCAAGTGCTGGGGCATTACTGATTAATTTTCCCAATCTGAAACAACTTTGAAACTTCACAGGATGATCATTCAAATATTTTATGGTACTTGGAATAGAGATTGAAATTATTTCTTTATTATTTATTTTGCCTTTATTTTATCATTCAGTAACGAAACATAGTCAATGCAACTTAAATGGTTGAATAAGAAAAGTGTTGAAATATGGAAGTATACAACGCCTTATACCAAAGTAAAGGTAGTTTATGTAAAATTACAACACAATAAGAATGAATGATTTTTTTTTACATTGTCATCAGACTTACTGTGTTGATTTATATTTTTTTTTACAAGGTAAATAGGTACCTGAGGTCGTTCATAAGGTATCATCAGAGAAAAAATAAAACAAGCTGTTTTTTCGAAACTGGGCTAATTTAAGTTTTTATAATAATTTAGTATTTAATATACGGATTGTAATTATATAATCTTCATTAATTGGTCGATTTATAATAATAAATCATTGAATAAATTATGGACGAATATATATACATGGAAATTGAATTTTTGTTATCCGGCGTAATGTATTTCATTATTCTAAAAATGAGTGGAGCACATGTTTACGAAAGAATAAACATTACTTTATTCTTGTGCTAGCAACAAGACCATAGAATAGTTTGGGTCTTTTTGTGACAAACCTTTAAAAATGCCCTTTGATTTTTTTTCTTGATTTTAAATCAAAGTCTAATACATAAATCTACATTTTATGGTTGGTCATTTATTGTCGGACAAGAACCCTTTGTAAAAATACTGAGTTTCTAATATTTTTCACGAGGATGGCAGTGTGTCCTTTAAAACTTATTTACATTTAATCTTAGTTTGTTAATTAAATTACATGAACTAAATTTGATGGTGTTTCGTTAACCGATTTTAGGTTGCTGTTTTCTTTATTTTAAAGAAAAGATTGAAATCTGGGTTAATCAACACACTGTTTTATTTCCATTTAAATCATAAATTGTAATTACGAAATTACAAAAAAGACACAACTGGGTGATTTTGTGAAATGAAATAAAATATAATTACGTCATAATGTCTTAATAATAGTAATCTTTATCAATTTTCAAATAAAAATGTACAAATTTGTTTGAGCAAGTGAAGGTTTATTATTCAATTTTTTTTTCCCTAATCAAAGAATCAAAAACATTTTCAAGTGAGCTCCATCTGGTGGCAGATTAACATATTGCTTATATCAGCTTGTTCTCATTAAGAATTATTTCCTTTTTAAGTCTTCTCCTGTTTAATTTAATTCATCCAAATGTACTTATTTCACTTAAGATATGTAGGGATATGTAGTTTCTCGTACATAAATAGTTTTCGTCTGGTCTTTATCCATTGTAAGGAAGGCAGGAGTTACTTGAGATATTTAGGTGTATTCTTCCGACTTTCATGACAATTTGTGTATGTGCATTATTTGTCAAGACTTTTTAAATCATTTTGGAATGTAGAAAAGTGATCTCCTGAAGTGTTTCTTTTACCCTCACATATTGAAAAAGCCAAATATTTCTTTACGTATATAACGTGTTCTAACTATGCTAATTACATTGGTAATTTTCAAGTCATTTATTGGTATATAAATGTAGTGTAATAATAAGTGTAATAAAAGACAAACAGGACATACACGTGAACGTACAACAAGAAATAGAGAACAAGTATCAGTGGAAATTAAAACGATATTCCTCCTGAGCATTTTATCAGCAATGAGGACTAAAATAAATTTATTGATAAGTACTTTAACAACACCAAGGATTAGCTCAGTCAGCAATGAGGACTAAAATAAATTTATTGATTAGTACTTTAACAACACCAAGAATTAGCTCATTACTATTGATGAGCTTTTAGAGAACAATGAAGATTAGAACACCACTTGGGTGACCATCTGCCAGCACTGAGGATTGGAGCATCATTCCTGATGAGCCTCTTGTCAATAGTGAGGATTAGAATTCGACTACTGATGAGCAACATGTAAGCACTGAACATTAGGACACCACTGTTGACCAACTCCTTAGCCACTACTGAGGATTGGAGTTTGCTGGTTTTCATTCTGTATGTTCCCATTCCTTGTCGTTACATTTTATTTTTTTACAAAAGTGTATGTATACTGCATGTCATACACATAAATCGAACGAACCGTATATTACAGTTAGTGAAAACATGCAGCAAGATACGTTAAACTGAAGTTAAATGCATCAATATATTTCGTAGTTAGCAGTTAATCCATCATTCTGGACATCTTATTGAAGGATTCATTCTTCAAAATATGAAATTTATTAAACAGTAAGCGTTCTTTTGCAAGATACCTACATTTGTAGTAAATAAACAAATATATGAATACACATCAGGAATAACTCTTACGCACACTACACCTGTAATATTCTGGATAAAAAAAATCACTTTAGGTTATAAGTTTTTCCTGCATTCCTCTTAATTTGTCTATTATGGAGATGGGGTGAGCAAAAGACAGACCTGAAACGCTATATTTACACACATTTCTGATTTGGAATTCGTAATGGACACTTTGAGAAAAATCTGCAGTCTAGTGCAATTTTAAGCACGAATATTAGGCCTGTTGGTTTTCCTTGTATCACAAGTTTTATGTGTTCATTAACATTAAAGTTGCTACGCTACCAATGTAAGTAACGTTTCGCATAGATTGGTTGTTATGTGTTTCATACCGTAACATTAACGTTGCTACGCTACCTATGTAAGTAACGTTTCGCATAGACTGGTTGTTATAGTCCAGTTATGATACTGAACCAGGGACCCACGAGAAGTGACTTGTGGCGGAAAAACACAACATAGAGCTGAAACGCTGTTTGTTTTTTCATACAACTCTGATTTGAAAACCGTAGTATTGAATTAAAAATAATGTGAAAAACATAATATATCTGCAGTCTAGCATGAATTTCATCTGACCTTCAGGCTTATTATTATTTCAACGAAGCGTCAGCTTTCGACGTTCAATACCGTACCGTATCTTCGTATCAGAATTTTTTTTTCCATGTGTTTTTCTTGCCTAAAATCAATGTAATTTTAGTAAATTAGAAAACTTTAATCCACGCGAAGATTTCGGAAACATCAGGTTATAGTTGAATTGGACTCAGTAGACTCCTCATTTTTAGCTGCTACTTTTTAATAGTTTAAAATCAGGTATATCAACAGACTGGAAAATGATTAAGACGAATATAAACAATTGTTTCGGAATATAAATTAAATCTCTTCTCATTCAGTAAAAAAAAAATGAAATTTATAAGACATATGTTTGAGATGTAAATCTAAAATATTTCAAAAAATTGAAATATTTATCCGGACCAGAAAGGAGTCGGATCAAACCTGATATAATAATAATAGCTCAGGTGTTAAACATTCGAATTGCCCGTAGGAGAAGATTTATATAACACACAATTCTTTATTTAGTATGTACCATAAGCATTAGTATTGAACATAAAATAAATTGATGAACAGATTGACTACACAACGTTTATACTATAGAAATAAATGATTTGGCAACTAAGAGTAATCTGTTAAAACAATGATTGGGCAATGTAAATTCATCTGATTTAATTCAGTAATGCGACCAGAACAAATTAAGGGCTGTTTCCTAACATTTTGTCAAGTACATTGCCTATTGCAATTAACGTAATTCTTACTCTTCTTTTTTTGTTTCAGTGTGGAAGAGTTTTAAAAGCACCAATACACGCCTCTACGGAATTCGTAGTTTTAGTAGACCAACAAATGTTCGCAATACAGTAGAAATTACCGTTGCGCCTATACTCACACACAATGGCTTGCGCTCGAACAGTTAGGGAGAATTCTTTGAGATATCATCTCCAAATAAACGTTCATTAAAAACAGTTAAAAAAAAGGTAGGTGCATATGAATCAGAGACAAATTAAGTAAGTAGTTTACAGTTTAGGTGGAAGAAAGACCCATCAAATATTACAATTAATATAAAAAAAGAAGACAAAAGAATCAATGAACGATTTTTTCTTATCTGACAGATAAATAAAGTAAGTAGTTTACAGTTTAGGTGGAAGAAAGACCCATCAAATATTACAATTAATATAAAAAAAGAAGACAAAAGAATCAAAGAACGATTTTTTCTTATCTGACAGACAAATAAAGTTTGGCTAATCTGGATGTGAATTGTAGTTCTGGTGAGATCAGAAATTTAAATAAAATAATATTTTGAAAATGTTACTACTATATCTTTTATTCAAAAATTCATTAACAAATACATTTGTAAACATGTTAATATTACGAAAACATTTTAATACATTTTCCGAACATACGTCTGATCTTTGTATCAAGCGAAAGTAGGCTTGTTTTCAGTAAAAGATTATTTTATCTCAGATCAGCAGAGCTGTTGTCGCCATTGTTAACTCAAGTTGCGTGATGATTCATCACACTCATGAGGGTTGTCAATCACGTTTTCGAATCAGGCGTCTCCTGACCAATGAACGGAATTCTTTTCACTATTGCACCAATCAAATGTGTTCGAGGAGAGAAATATCGCCGAATGATTTGTAATTCTCACCAGTCATGGCTGCGAGATTTGACTCGGCCGTTCTGTTAACCCATCACATTGCGCACAATAAATCAATTTTGCTTCTCAGAGCACGTGGCACTCCTTCGTAAGCAAGGTCACGTGATCTCGAGCTTCCTGGTAAAAAAAAACAACAAAAAAAAACAGCAAACCAGTTGGAGTAAGTATAATTCAGTTCCTAGAGAAATGATGAAAGTATACACGATATCAAAATATTACTGATGTTAGATGTTGAAGAGCGTAAAAAATGTTTACACACATTATGTATATATATACTTTATACCATAAAAAAGTTCGCGTCACAAGAATTACACAGCAGTAAAAAGGGTTGCTTGTAAGTCCTCAGAAATATTTTGTACATCTCTATTCTAAAATGTATATGTAGGTGAAGAATGTACCGTGAGTCCTTAACTCTTTCTGAATTGATTTAAATTTACACACACACACCGTGGTTCATGCTGTTTTGCACATTTTTGTTTTTGTTCGAATAAAATTTATTTTCTTTTATTTATTTATTTGTTTCCGGGATTTTAGATACTTTCACTACTATGACTCCCTGCAACAAATCATGGCTTCACGTATTCATACAAGCACACATATAAATATATTTATATTTAAATCCCAATAAAAATATTTCACCCGAAACAAATCCATCATCTATAGCTGATCGCACACGTATACTTTTCTTACCACCAATGACATGACTGCAACTCCACGCAGAATAAGCACAAAAGTCATTTAGTTAATTTGCCAGGGACACATTTAACTTAACCTGTACAACCGGATGCCAGATCTATTTAACTGTAATCACCCTCACTCTACCACCGAAAGTACTTATGCAATATCAGTGCTTTTTGATTCGTCTCGGATTCATTGGCTCAGAAAATTATACAGATGCAATTCATCAATTTAATAATAGACCAAAGAGTTAGCACACGGTAATGAGATATAATTTCATCTCATCATTATCAACCCTCTTTTTCTTTTTACTACTTTCTTCATACGTTTTACAACTACCTCTCTAAATCAAGATCCTTCCTGTATTGTTACAGTTTTGTTAATTTTTTTTTTTTGCATATGAAACATATCTTGTAAAACTTATGCTTTGATATGGCAAGAATATTCTTATTTAAAGGTTTAGACGAATATTAAGTAAGGTAGATTGTAATGGACTTGACTTTTTTTTTTTTATAAACTGAATCTGCATGAAATGTAGGAATGGATGGCTTTTCGGTTTCTACATTGCGACCGAAACGTTGTCCACTCTTCAACGTTTCAGACAAATGCAGTTCATAAAAGTTTTGAATATTGTAAAATATCTTCCTTCTATCAATATTAAACGAAAGTTTTAAGCGAATTTGATGGTGAATACAAATCTATAGCTTAAAACAACAACGCCAAGCATTTAAAATATGCCATTTTTTAATTTGTTAAATGTAACTAAATAAATTATGTTACTAATTACTTTAAATTATTACAGTTTCTTTTTGTTATGTTTCAGACTTTTATGCTCACTAAACGTTAGTTTTTTTTATGTTTTATTTAACAAATACATCATACGAATTAAAGAAAAATATACTATTTATAGCCTAAAAAAAAGGCTAGGGTGTCATGCATAAACTAAACCGTCTACTAGCATAAACTGGCCGTTATATTAATTATGACTAACATATAAACCTTAACACAACACTGTTAATTCTACCATCTATAAAAATATATTATTTTAGGTCAATCACTACATAAGAAATTCGCCAAGCTGATCAGCTTTGGAAGGCAGACTTTGATCCATCTTCATCCTTAAATAAAGAAGTTCTGTACTTTCTGAACGCGCTCATGTTATCGTTTTCATCGTCTGAGCCACCTGATTTTGGATCCTGTGTGACTTCTTAACATCTAAGCGCTTCCGATCAGCTTACTTGAAGATGTATGCGTAGTACGTATACATTTGACAAATAAACGTTTTCTGTCATTTTTCATCCAGGGTAAAAATTTTGATACGATACCAAAAGTGGTCACTAACTTTAAAAATCAGAGAATTTTTTAAAAAGGTGTGTGTGTGGGGGGAGGGGGGGGGAATTAGAAAAAAAAATATTCGAAATCCTGAACATTAAAATTATGCCCCCTCTTTTTTATTCCGCAAGCTGCAAATGCTTACAAACCATAATCATAGTCATTCACCATATATCTATGTGTTATTCAGTCTGGTGTTGACTATCTAATTTAATATATCTAATGATAGGCTAGATCAAGCATTCTTTTATAAGTAAAAATACAACATCGTATTATCAATAATCAGGTTATAATATCCTTATTTGAATATATGACACACGCTAGTTTGAAGTATGTTCAGAAGTTTATATTACCCTCTGTAATCAGATTACCCTAAAGTGGTGTTAATTTACTATAGATGTATAACGAATGTTGAAATGTCAATGTGTCGTACACGCGCGTTTGCAGGTGAAAATCTGGAAGATTTTTTCTGGAAGGTCAGGAGAAATCTTTTGGAGAGAGTGTGGTCCCACTGATATATATGTGTGTTGTGTATTGTTTTCTTAAAGAACTAATTGGTTGAAACTGTAAGAACTCTTTTTCTGAAAGAATGAGAATGGACAAAACCCGAAGAACTGAGTATTATATATCAGGAATATCTCATGTAAGTATAATACATGTTGTTATCAAACTTATCAATTGGTCTAAAATAGAAAATACAGAGCTATTGTTACACCCCAGAGCTCGTTGAGGCAATTCAGTATCATTAATAAAGGCAAACACTAGCTCACGTTACAAAAACGTGCCAGTTACATTAAAAACAATAAATAGTTATTCCACAGTATGTACTTACAAACACGTTTTTAACGTCTTTTACTAAACAAAGAATATGAACACTGCGTTTTTATGCGTACGTGCATATAAATAAATTACTTAGAATGGTTATATACCAGAGGCGTCGCGAGGTACTTAAAAGATTCGGAGTTCGGGCCCATAGGCGCGAAATTTTTCGGCGTTTCAGTATGATATTGGTTTTCTATTCTGATTTTTCAAGACGCCAACTGGGGATTCGGGGAATTGGCAAATTGAATCAGGGCAGGAACCCCCTGTCCCAGTGCGAAGCGAATTCACGGACAAAACATTTTTTACAGAATTAATCTAAGATTTGCTGTACAATTTTATTAAATTAATCTAAGATTTGCTGTCAATTTTATTAAATTAATCTAAGATTTGCTGTCAATTTTATTAAATTAATCTAAGATTTGCAGTCAAATTTATTAAATTAATCTAAGATTTGCTGTACAATTTTATTAAATTAATCTAAGATTTGCAGTCAAATTTATTAAATTAATCTAAGATTTGCAGTACAATTTTATTAAATTAATCTAAGATTTGCAGTCAATTTTATTGAATTAATCTAAGATTTGCAGTCAAATTTAATTACTCTGTAGGTTTTAGTAACCTTACAAAATGCAAAGAAATATCTTAGTGCCAAATCTAGAAGTATTATTTAAACTGCCAATAGCTTGCCCTTAATATTTCGTCAGATTTCTACCAAACATATGTGTGAAGTATTATTAGCGCTGTGCTAATTAACATGTTAATTATAACATGCAACTAAACCTATAGAATATTTTTTTATAACAAGATGTAACTTTTGGATATAATTATTTCAATACATCTTTGTAAGTGTCTGTAATTGATTTCGTTATTCAAATAAAAGTGAGTACAAAGAAGCTTATGTTGTCTCGTGCAGTAATTTTATTACGAATTCGATATCTAGAAGGAACACTAAAAACTGTTTGAAATAGAAAAAACAAAGAATCCGAAATGACAAGCATGGCTGTATCCGTCCCCATAAAGCAGCTTGACAGATGAGTAAACAGTACCGCCTGCGCGTTCTGTGCCTCCAAGCACCATTCAGTAACTGATAGGAAAAAGAGTCGTCAGCCAATCACCACCTATTTAGGGTACGTCATCTATCTCCATTGGTGGGCCAAATAATTCATCATACAGCAGTGCACCAGCAGGCCACGTGCTAACTCAAGCGTGTCAATGATCTGCTGCAGAAAGCAAGCCTTTTACAATACTAGCAGCGATTAATAAAATGGCGGAAAAAGCTCCCGGCAACAATAATGGCCTCCCTGTTTTCTCCTCGCGGCAGGAAAGCAGCTCCGCTAAGAAATCAATTTTCATCTGCAGCGTCTCATGACGTTGCTTACAGTGGCATCACTGCAGTTGGTATACTTGCCAAAGGGACTAGGAGATTAGTATCAAGTTGTGCAGTCTGGCGGAAAGTAGAAAGAAATCAAACACACATACACTTCCAGAAAGAAGAAAAAAAGCACTGTCAGGTGCATTTGAGAATAATGACATCTGATTTTAGGCACAGATATCTTTTTAATATCTGTGTAGGATAATGATTTATACACGACATAACAGCTAATATAAAATATAACTAAACGTCCAGTTTTCTTGACATTACCGTCAGTGAACAATATAACTTGTAACTTGTCTGCATTAGTTTGAACATTTCCGCAATGATTTCACCATCCTCACCTATCTGTCTAGTCGCGCTGTGCATCATTTTGATGTCCACGTGAAATAAAAACCTACAATATATTAACTGTTTTTCGGAGAGTAGCTTGCTAAGATGAAATATATTTAAAATGTCTCAAAGTGGGTTCCTCGTCATCGAATAATGATGTTTATTTGCACGTTCTTTGACACTTTCTAGGACGCGCACTGGTCGAAGTTTACTGTCACAACATGACCAAAGTGTTATTCAAGCTAGACGCCATTATGGTGATCCATTAAAATGTTTAAATTCTGATTATCCAAAAGTAACCAGAAACTCTACCACCTTGTATCCGGGATTGCACGATTTGCTTAGAAACACGCAGAGAGACAAAGCTCTAGCACTTAGGAACTGCAAAATCTCACATGACAAATTAACTGTATTATATATCTCTATCTATGTATTCAGTAGAAACGTTTCTATCTCTATAAAATTGAATTATTTTGTTGGATTATGCTTGCATTTTCATAACTTGGGGATAAGAGGGATCGTTTTCCGTTTCCGCAAGCTGAATTTGCTGTTAGATGTTTGTATTATTATATATAAGTAATAATGGCTGGAGACGGCTTGAATGGGTAATGAAGAAAAACTTTAATATAAGTTTAACATAACAGCAAATGTACAACGTTTCGACAAGGTTTTGTCATCATCAGGTATGATGTTGTACATTTGCTGTGATGTTAAACTTATATTAAAGTTTTTCTTCATTACCCATTCAAGCCGTCTCCAGCCATTATTAGTCTCAAAGTGGGTTCCTCGTCATCGAATTTGAATATATATAAGTAAGTTATCAACGTACACGTATTTTGCCATACATATGTGACTTTTTTCTTTCCATCATATGTGTGTTTTAAACCAGTGAATTATTGTAGTAGAAATTATTCACAGTGGATTATGGGAGTTAGTTACAGATAAATTATCCTTTTTTTTGTTAATTTTCCGAAGAACATAAATACAATTATGAAAACCCTAAAAGTTGAATTTTAGAAAGATCAACAGCTTCGATTCAGTTATTTCTCTGGTATGTTTTATTTATTTTTACCGAACAAAAAACGATTGAAATTTTATACCTTCTACTCGATAATCTTGCATAATTGTTTGTTTGTTTTTGATTTTCGCACAAAGCTACACGAGGGCCATCTGCGTTAGCCGTTCCTAATTTAGCAGAGGGAAGGCAGCTAATCATCACCACCCACCGCCAACTCTTAGGCTACTTCTTTACCACGGGGATTGACCGACACATTATAACGCCCACACAGCTAAAAGGGACGAGCATGTTTCGGGATTCGAACCCACGACGTTCAGGTTGCGAGTCGAGCACCCTAACCACTTGGCCATACCGGGCACAATCTTGCGTGAAACAAAAACAGAATTAGTGCACAAAAACAACGAATTAGGCAGACATTATTTAAATGATAAATAACCTAAACAGAATTAGTGCAATGAGAAGCACAAAAATAACGAACTAGGCAGACATTATTTATATAATATATAACCTCTATAAAAAAAAAGAAAAACTTGCAGCGAAGATAAACTAGTTTTGAAAACTATTATGTTGTAAAAAAAATTAAAGAGAAGATAATAAAACTCAAAGTATGGAAAAACGCCAAACTTTATTATATTTTTTTGGGTCGGTGATCGTAAAATTTTAAGAACCTTTTTTTATTTCTCTGACATAAAAATTTAAAAAACTGAGTAATTAAGGCTTTATTTTTGCATGGTATTTCAAATCACGCAGGATCAATAGAAAAAAAAAACCGAGCTTTCAGAAGGTGGACTTTCCGTCATCAGGGATAAATGGTAAATTTCATACTTTGTGGCTAGTGTAAATAAAAGCCCCCCAGTAGCTCAGCGGTATGTCTGATGGCTTATAACACTAAAAATCGGGTTTCGATACTCGTGGTGGGCACAGCACATATAGTCCATTGTGTGACTTTGTGCTTACATCAAACAAATAAATTACAACCAAAGCACATTACTGATTTTACGTCAGCTGTAGCGCTAACTTACTAGGGAGATTCAAGGAAACAAAAAAGCTAGAAACAACACGCTCCGTTTGTATCGTTTCGTTTAAAAACTTTACCGCAGGCATAGTGCATATTACGTATGGTAATTTGTTTTTGATCTTACATAGAATGGCTTGGAAATACGTGGACTTACAACATACCGTCTTTGGTTTAAAATTTGGGTTGTTTGAAGTCTCATATTCTAAAAACTTTGGGCGAATTCTCTTCCAATGTCCTTGACGAAAGTGAGTTAGTTCGATATATTCAAACAGTTTTTTAGGATAAAACTATTTCATTCTATAGATGTAGCTTTCATATACTAACTTAGTTGTTGTTAGTTTTTTCAACTTGAACGATACCTTATGATTTATGCAACACCTAGATTAAACCGCGAGGTCAGGTATCCCTCAGCTTTAATACAGCCGTTCTTAAGTTAGATCTGTTGCTGATGAACAGTGCCTTATGGCTTATATGACACCTGGATTAAGCCGCGAGGTCAGGAACCCTCAGTTTTAATACAGCCGTTCTTAAGTTAGATCTGCTGCTGATGAACGGTGCCTTATGCGACACCTAGATTAAACCGTGAGGTCAGGTACCTCTCAGGTGTAATACAACCGTTCCTAAATTAGACCTGCTGCTGCTGAATATAGCTTATGCGCACTTGGATTAAACAGCGAGGTTCAGTACCCCTCAGGTTTAATACAGCCGTTCCCAAGTTAGATCTGCTGCTGATGAACGGTGCCTTATGCGACACCTAGATTAAACCGCGAGGTCAGGTACCTCTCAGGTGTAATACAACCGTTCCTAAGTTAGATCTGCTGCTGCTGAATATAGCTTATGCGCACTTGGATTAAACCGCGAGGTTAAGTACCCCTCAGGTTTAATACAGCCGTTCCCAAGTTAGATCTGCTGCTGATGAACGGTGCCTTATGGCATATGCGACACCTGGATTAAATCGCGAGGTCAGGTACTCCTCAGGTGTAATGCAACCGTTCCTAAGTTAGATCTGCTGCTGACTAGACGGAGGAGAACCAGTCAGTAGCACCCGCCGCTGTGCGGCAACTCTTCGCCGAATTGTCGGATTAACTGTCACTGTTATAGCGATCCCACAGTTATTCAACGGTAAATCGTGTCTCAAATCTTAGACCTTCTGATCCGCAGCATATAGAATAATAACAACTAGGTTACGCCCAGCCCCTAGTCCTGATAATATCTAAAATATCGAGAATTCACAGTCAGTATAGTTGTGCTAATTTGTTGGTCTTTTAGTTGTAGTTGTTATTTAATTCAAATCCTGAAAATACTATAAAACTTTACTTAAAATATTTAATTCAATCAAAACTGAATATTTAATACAGTGTTATGATAATATATTATTATTAAGGAAGCTGTTCAAAGTTTTTTTACTGTAAGTATGTTACTCAGGTTTTATCGAATATAAATAGTAAGTTAAATCATGCTAATTTACTGTCACGTTCAAGCAAAGAGGTATGTAACAGTTTTATACTTGTTTTGGAAGAACAGGTGAAGCCAGTTGACGTTCATAAGTGAGTGGTTGATTTCTAAAGCAAATGTTGAACAGTGATTTCAAGACAACACCCTGTGCCCTGCTGAGAAATTTCACCTGATAAATTGTAAATAGCTTTCAGTGTACGTCTTGTTAAGCTGACAGTGGTTTTAACATAACACCTGTATCCCTAAAACGTACCACTTTCTTCACCTGAGAAATTGTAAATAGCTTTCAGTGTACGTCTTGTTAAGCTGACAGTGGTTTTAACATAACACCTGTATCCCTAAAACGTACCACTTTCTTCACCTGAGAAATTGTAAATAGCTTTCAGTGTACGTCTTATTAAGCTGACAGTGGTTTTAACGTAACAATTGTATCCCTGAAATGTACCACTTTCTTCACCTGAGAACTTGTAAATAGCTTTCAATGTAAGTTTTATTAAGCTGACAGTGGTTTTAACATCACACCTGTATCCCTGAAATGTACCACTTTCTTCACCTGAGAACTTGTAAATAGCTTTCAATGTAAGTTTTATTAAACTGACAATGGTTTTAACATAACACTTGTACCCTAGCAATCACCTTCTTCATGTTAGAAATAGTTTCCCATGTGCAAAGAAAAAATAAGCCATAGAAACCGAATTTCGATACCCGTGGTGGGCAGGGCACGGATAGCCCATTGTGTAGCTTTGTACTTAACTACAAACAAACCTATACGGGAAATAATTGCAAAGTGTATTGTTAGCTATGCTGTAGTGGGCAGTAAGCGAATTTACGAAATTACTGTTTCATGTGTAAAAACAAAAAGGCAGTCAATTTATGTAACGACGCTTCGTCGCAAATATTTTTACCAAGAACAATACAATTCAAGATAAAAGTAAATTTATTTAACGAAGCTCCGTCGTAAATATTTTCACCACGAACAATACAATACAAGATAAAAGTAAATTTATTTAACGACGCTCCGTCGTAAATATTTTCACCACGAACAATACAATACAAGAAAACGAGTAAATTTATTTAACGACGCTTCGTCGCAAATATTTTCACCAAGAACAATACAATAAAAGATAAAAGTAAAATAAGGGTGTGTTAAGTTGTATACCAGAAAATCTTGAACGGTAAAAGTAATGCCCTATCTTAAAGTATTGTCTTATCTATTTAACTTAAATGTCTTAAAATTAATATACATGCAACAATGTTTAACAAAAAGTGAATGCACGTGTACATACACACGTATATATATATTTCTATGGAAGATTGTGAAAATACACAAAAAAAGAACTTCTTCGAAAGGGGTTTATACCTCTTGTTATCCATGTTCGATGTCTTGAAAACTGAGTTCAAAAATGGCAAAGTAAAAATTGAGAATAAATTAAAGGAGGCTGAAAAAATAAGCCTGTTCAATACAAATCATTTGGGGATTTTAATATTTTTTAACCACTTTAAAATGTTTAGAATAAGATATTTCTTTCAAGAGTTCAATAAAAAGGATAACGAAGCGAATAAGTAAGACTGCGGTGCATATTATTTTATGTTAACAAATGGAAAGTAGGCCTGACTATTCTGATATACTGATTTTCTTATAGCATACTATCATTAAAGGTATTAGTGCTAACGGCATTATAAGGAAATAGCTCACGATGTTTCCAATTATTGTGAAATATATTATTTTGCATTCTTAATATGTGAAACAATAGCCCTTACCATAATACTTAATTCGACTAATAACATTTTAAGAAAGTTCATACATTTTGGCCAATATACTGAAAACAAAGCTTAACAAATATAAGTTAATCTTTCAGAGCAAAAATGGGAAATGTTTACAATACATTTTATACAATACCTAATTGTTTATTGTTAGCCATTTAATGTTTAAAACTCCTGAAATTCACGCTAGAAATAATAAGTAAATGATGCGTTTTCGTATAGTCCTTTTTTCGTGTAATATTTACAAAAACAGTTACTAAAAACTACCATTCACATGACATAAGAGCACTCTTTAGGAAAACACAAGTATTATATAAGATATACGCTAAGCATAATTCAGATAAGTTAACCCTAGGATGAACAATTTGTATATAGATTAATAAATAATTAACAATAAACCTTTAATCTATCGAAAGACTATTTGAAATTGGCAAGAAACTGACGAGAACTTGTAAGGTTACCAATGGATCACTAGAGCTAAAACCTAGTTAAAGGCTTTGTTATATCCATTTAGTTTCTCTAAGCTTCTCAAATATAAAGCTTCATATGTTATTTATAAAACATTAGACAATTCTCGTTATGTTAAAACCTCACCTAGCTTTTCATTTGGCAGAATTGCTGAAGGAACGAAAATGTATTCTATTATTTAATTTTACCTCGTAAATATTCTCGTATATTTTGTTATCCGAATTACGGATGTTCACTTAAAGATAACACGTCACACGATAGGGCAACAATTACTTAATTCAATGCAGACCAGTACATCCCTGTAGTTTTATTCTGAATTTTTAAAGGTCAATAGAAGAATTGTGTAGTAATAATTTAAAACAGCGGCTCAATACAACAATTCGGCCTAAAGCTTTACAGCTTTCTCAATACATTAAAATGATTAGTTTCTCTCAATTTACATAATGAATAGCACAGTTTTATCTGAAACTACAATATAGTAGAGTTTTGAAGAAACGGAGCTCGTGTACGTATTATGTTTCTGAAGAATTGGTGTGTACACGTGTGGGTGTTAGAAGCTTATTTTGCCTGCAGATGTAAAAAAGCCTTGGAGTTTCGCCAAATAATGCGTAAAAATATGTATAAAACATGTTTATCGATTATAATTCGTTACTAATACTCATTTCTTTTGTAGATATATATAATTTTTGTTTTGTTTTCCTGTCATATCATATTTGGTCCGTGCCTGGTACAAAATTATATAAAACCGAGCAATAGTGGCTTTCATATAATGTTTTCATTATCTGTAAAACTAGTTTCGAGATTAAACTCAACGTATTTGTTACGAAAGTATTTTTAATGTTACTTCCTTTGTGATGTTTAATATAATGAGGTTGTTTTAACTTTTGTTGGCCTGTAGTGCAGTATACACACGTCGTACGATAAAGCTCGGATATTATCAGAGTAAAGAAAGTAAATTTCAACTCTGATCGTAAACATTTCCGATGTAATATTAATCATTATCATTTACTGTTCGAACAAAATATCCTCCATTTTGTAAGTATGTTGTTGGTGTTTTTAGTATTTTGATATTTGTAAATAAAAGTTTGTTTATCGAAACACATTTCTGAATAATCATTGACAAAAAAAAAACGTATAAAAGTTTTTGTAAGTTGTCTCTTTAGAACACCAACAACGCACGTGTAGACATTATTCAAAGATTGACTAAAGAATGCATCATAAACGTGTAATTATCCTTAAGGAAAACTGAAATCCTTGACTATCCTATCACTTTTCGTCTTCGAGTAAGTCTAACAATGTAAGATAGATTTGGCGCAATAATTATTTTTTCATGCTTTTGATAAACTGTTTGGTGCAATAATTATTTTCTAAAGTTTCAAAACACACGTCATTTTTGACAATGACTTATCATATAAGTCAACGAACAAAACGTTTTGAATAAACATTTAAAATAAATATATAATACCAGTTCAGATACATATGTATATATATATATATGCGACACATCTCTCAGGAATTCGTCTATCATGAAATAAGTCCTGAAAGTAACTGAATGTAACTATATACAAATGAAAGCATTACCATACTATGACATTTAAAAACTCTGTTATGTTTTCCATTAAAAAACGTCAGTCAGTGACCTGAGTTTTTTTTTTTTTCGTAATGTAGAAATTCGTTCAAAACAATTCACAAACGTTATATTACTCCTCTTCGAAAGAGTTCGGATGTCTGGTTTTATTACTCATGATTTATCTATTTTTTATTCTATCTAAGTCTGAAAAAAGACCTTTTACAAATTACTTTAAATTTTATTTTATAAATATATTTTTTATATCAATAAAAAACTTTTTAGCTGCATGACATCCGTAAGATATAATTCAGGATTAACTTTAAAAAAACATATTAAAGTAATACGGGTCAATGTAACCTTCTACAAGAGTAAACTATTTATGGAAAATAAAACGGTATCATAATTTACTTTTTACTAACTTGCAAGTGCTAGCATATCGCGTCTTTTGTGTCAAGTATATGGATTTAGTAACTTGATCCTCACTATCATTAAGACTTGCTATATTTGTAACTAGTCATTTGGCAGATACATAAAAGGACACAACAAATGATGTACAGTCTCATTATATAAGCAAATAGATTTACAATAGTTTTGATCAACGAACAGAATTTCAAATTAGGGCTTTGCAAAATAATGACTGGGGTCGTACATGCATAACAATAGTCATAGTTATTATATATATAGTAATAAATTATATAGCCGGTCAGCTGAAACAGGAAATTCTCTGTGTACTTAACAATTTGGTTTGCTGTAGTTATATGAACTGCTTAGAAGACCTGGCAAGCGTTATAACGGCTTTTGTATTTGTTTATAGAATAAAACATCGCAAATTGTTGTCACGTGGTCAGATTTAAAAAACTCAAGGAGGATTTATCAAGAAACATCGAAAATTGATGTATTGTGCTCAGATTTAAGATATTTTAGGAGGACATATATAGTGGGACTTAAAACATTGCAAGTTGAAGTCATGAACTCAGATTTAAGATGAGGACATATCCAAGTCCCCCAGCGGCACAGCGGTATGTCTGCGGATTTACAACGCTAGAAACAGGGTTTCGATACCCATAATGGGCAAAGCACAGATAGCCCATTTGTGTTTAACTTCAAACAACAACGACATATCCAAAAACTTTAAAAAAATCGAAAGTTGATGTTATGTTTTCAGATTTAAGATATTCTAGACGGACATGTACAGAAACTTAAAACGTTGAACATTGGTATTACATGAAGAGATATCAATGATAAAGTCGGACATGCTAGAAAACATAACAAAGGGAAAGAGAACGTATCTAGATTCGAGATTTGTCAGGTAGACATATCTATAAACACGAAGTATTGAATTTTGATATCGTGTACACAGTTTGAGGATTATGAAAACGAACATATCCGGAGT
Organism: Limulus polyphemus; assembly: GCF_000517525.1. Lineage (NCBI taxonomy): Eukaryota > Metazoa > Arthropoda > Merostomata > Xiphosura > Limulidae > Limulus > Limulus polyphemus. The sequence goes on along the minus strand of NW_013666201.1, from coordinate 150,228 downwards.
TCTTTTCAAACGAACTTAAATATCAAGATTAAGAAAAATAATACATCGAATTTTGGTGTCATGCTTATAACAATGAATTCTATATCGTCGAGAAGAACGAGTAGAAAACATAGAAACAGCAAAACAAAGATTTTACGAGTTATTATTTAAAATGGTAAATACTGATAGTAACAACCAAAAAAGTTGATTTTCTGCATTCAGATTCAGTATTGTTCGTGTGTTAAGTCAATAGCAATAAAACCTTTAGTGAATATATTTACAATTAATGATAGTTATTTGCAAGCTGAAAAATGATATCTTTTTGATATTCTGATTCACAATGACTTTAATCAAGGTATAATATAGTTGAAATTAATCATTTTACATTAAGATTATTTGAATTGGCAAATTAGCATTTTGTGTATTGATATCAGTAAATACATTTTTATAAAATGGATTTTTCCTCAAACAAATCAATTTTATTTCTTAAATTTTTTGGTTGCCTTTTAAAACACAAAGCTTTATAGCACAACGATTAAATGCTAATAGTTATAAATTCGTTTTGTTTGTTTCCTGCCTTAGCCGTCCCTAATTTTGAACTAATAGACCAAAGGAAATTCAGCTAGTCAACGTCATCCATCACTGACTTTTTTCCATTCTAATTAAGTACTATTATAACGCACCCACGACCCAAGGAGTTCGATTTTGTGGCAACGGGATACGAATCATAGATCCTTGGGTTTGTAGTCCAGCACGTGAGTCACGAGGCCACGCTCAGCCTTTATATTCTAGTGATCTAGTTTTCAACTTATTCTTATTAGGCTTCAGTAAAGAACAATAGATCTTCCTTTTGTAAGTTTTGTCTTTGAAGGATAAAACTCGATGTATATTATAAGATATTTTGTTTTTGTTACATTGGATAAACATTTTACTTCCTTTCGTCCTACTGCAAAGCAATAATATAAATACAGTAACCATCTGTTTCATCATCAGAGTCCGTCAGAAAAAAAAAAACAAATTGGTGGATATGATGGAACTTGATGTACGCAATTGCAGTGGGACAGAACAAAATATTAAAAATACGCCAATAATTGTTGCGTTTCTTGCTATTTTCGGTTTTTGACCAGATATGGGTTGTTTCCTCGACGTTAAAGTTTGAGAATTAATAATCGTTTCAGAAAATAATAATAATAATTACCATATATGCAGTAATTGGATCCTTGTTAGAAGATAATCTAGCTACCATACATGTAGTAATTCATTGTTAGAAGATAATCCAGCTTCCATACTTATAGTAGTTTCTTGTTAAACGGTAATCTAGCTACAATTGTAGCTAGATTACCGTTTAACAAGAAACTACTATAAGTATGGAAGCTGGATTATCTTCTAGCAATGAATTGCTACATGTATGGTAGCTATATTGTCTTGTAACAAGGAATTACTACGAGTATGGTAGCTAGATTATCGTTTAACAAGAAACTATTATAAGTATGGTAGCTAGATTATCTTCTAACAATGAATTACTACATGTATGGTAGCTAGATTATCTTCTAACAATGAATTACTACGAGTAACTCGTAGTAATTCCTTGTTAGAAGATAATCTAGCTACCATACTCGTGGTAATTCATTGTTAGAAGATAATCTAGCTACCATACATGTAGTAATTCATTGTTAGAAGATAATCCAGCTTCCATACTTATAGTAGTTTCTTGTTAAACGGTAATCTAGCTACAATACTCGTAGTAATTCATTGTTAGAAGATAATCTAGCTTCCATACATGTAACCATTCATTGCTAGAAGATAATCTAGCTTCCATACATGTAGTAGTTCCTTGTTAAACGGTAATCTAGCTACCATACTCGTAGTAATTCCTTGTTACAAGATAATATAGCTACCATACATGTAGCAATTCATTGCTAGAAGATAATCTAGCAACCGTACCTGTAGTAATTCATTGCTAGAAGATAAACTAGCTACGTACCTGTAGTAATTCATTGTTAGAAGTTAAGATAGCTACCGTACATGTAGTAATTTCTTGTTAGACTATGAATTAGATACCATACATGTAATAATTCATTGTTAGAAAACAAGATAATTACCGTACATGTAGTAATTCATTGTTAGAAAACAAGATAACTAACATACATGTAGTAATTCATTGTTAAACGATAAGCTAGCTACCATACTCGTAGTAATTCATTGTTAGAAGATAAACTAGCTACCATACATTTAGTAATTCATTGTTAGAAGATAAACTAGCTACCGTGTATATAATGTTGTTTCTACTTTTTCGGTATAAATCACATGAAAACTAGAATTTTAAAATTTGTCGAATAACAAGAAATAGAACTATCAATTTGAGAAAAAAATCTCGAAATTTTGTACAATAGGTCATGGAAAAATCTAGTCAGTAAACGGATAATTGTTCTTCATTCATATTCCATAAACAGGGAAAGACTGTTATTATAGGGAAATTTTAATTTTCTCTCCAACCCTTTGTCTGACCACAGACCTTTAAACCTGTAACGTCCCTGTGACCTTGAAATATTTTTACAAAGTTATGCATACTATGAATAATAATTTTCGATCCTTTCAAATTGAAAAACAGAATCCATACTGCCTGTATGATGTGCAAAAGTATATATATAAATAACATCTTAAAGAAAGCAGTTTGGATAGCATTTTATTTTAATATATTCACTGTACAGACACTACATTTCTCAGAAACGTAGTGAAGTAACCAAATCTTTGCACTAATTAGGATACTGATATCGGTTTAACCGTATTGTTAGCTCAAATTTTATTTTAAATATTATCTTAATTATTTGCATACTAAGCTATTTATTAAAATTATTCATACTAGTACAAGCCTAAATAGGAATGATTATTATATTTTATTTCAACGTTTCATTTCATCTCTGAATGATCATATTTGGTTGAACACATTAAACCGTGTTGTAGGTTGAATAAGATACTTATTAATACGATATTGAGCCTGGTGTATATCGAAGTTTCACCTTTATTTATAAGTAGGTGTTTACAAAGACACCAGAGTATTGTACAGAAGAAGTAGAACAACAGTTATAAAACCATTGTGATGTTTTCTCCTACTCACACAGAAAACGTCTTTTAAGTCTATTTTTTATTTGAGAAACAGGTTTCACTACTTAAAGAAAGAGTGTCACGTATTCCTTTTTCAGACCACAGTTTGAAATCTTCATTTCTCAAACGTGAAATTCAATAAAGGAGCACATTCAATCTCTCCTAGACTCAATAGATTAAAACGGATTATACTGATTTGAGATCACTGGTTCATCAAGTTAAGTTTCCCAGATAAGATCATCAGTGATTATTATCTCTGCAAAGACTACAAAGAAATCCTTGTAGTGTACGTAAAGTGACAGTTTTAATAGGCGTAGCTCAACTTCAAATTTCGATAAACGTTTACTTTTGTAGTAAGTTTTATTGTATTGTTTGCGAAAATTATTTAAAACATAAGATGTTCTGATGAGTAAAAAAAATGCTCAGTCTAAAAGAAATCGCTTAATAATTCGTACGAAAGTTATGAGATTATATTTACACGGTATGTGTAGTCTTCCCTAACAATTTATATATTGGTGATATAAATCATTGTTGAGAATGATGGAAGATGATACAAAGAGAATATGTAACGAACGTTTAACGCACAGATCCTAAATAACAAAAAATATCTTAGATCATCATATTGTTATTTTTCAAACTTCTTTAAGTTAACTTAAAAATTCTGTATGTACGATCCCGTGTAAGCATATGACTAATTGTATGTTACATACTCTTATACCACATATCGGACTCTAACTCTTATACCACAGGTCAAATTCACATTTCATAAACTGGATATAGATATGATCTTCGTGGTGAAATATTTCTTAACACCTTCTTTGGTTTGTTTTTTAATACTTATTAATAAATACAAAAATAGTGCGATTGTTTGTTTGTTATTAAGCACGAATGAACACAATGAGTTAGTTATCTGTGCTGGTATTGAAACGATTTTTAGCGCCAGAAGTCCACCGACTTACCACTGAGCCATCGGGGGGCACAATAATAATATTTGCTTGACGGAATTAATCAACAGGCAACATTAAATATATAATATATTCTTGTAATGGAAATAAGGGAGACTAGAACAAAAATAACTACATTTGTATGAAAAATAAAATCAGGAAATAAAATTTAAAAAATTTGAAGGAAGAAATACTTTATTTTCTGTGTATTCTATATATTCAAGCACGTGAAATAACGCGTGTTTTCTTACCAGAGAATGGGGGGGGGGGGTAAGTAACACCGTTTACTTGTTACTTATGCTGTAGGGTGATAAAAAACAATAAAGTATTCAAATTGCTGGCACAGTTCATAACTTGTTGGAACGACTCATTACTTGCATGCATTATACACAACAAGGAAATTACCCATAACCTGGTCATTTCCATACAGCTAAGGTCTGTAGTGATGTCAAGTCTATTAGCATAAATGTTGTACGGAGCTCAAGATTGATAACCTTAAGAAGTAGCCACAAATTGGCCAATTTTGTCGTTACGAGTCAGGACTCGGCAAACCTTCAAACCATTAATCACATAAGTAGGAAACAGTGGAACTATACAACAAAACTCTACAGCACAGATTTTTTTCTTCCTTGGTTATGCAAAAATTCTAAAGGTATTGTCTTGGAAACTTGCCACTTTCATGATATAATGGGCAGGATATTGCATTTCTTTTCAGGATTAATGTCTTTGTCATGAAGAATTAGTCTTAGCAAACTCCTTCTTAACTGACCTTTTCAGATTTATATTTTCAGATCGAAATAGAAACATGGTTTCGCAGGCAGATCTTTTAGAAAGCCCATCTCAATGTTTATGCATTCAGACCATAGTGATCTCTAACTACATAGTTAGACGATATTTTTTTTTGGGGGGGGGGGTATTTAGTTTTAGTCGGTGAAACAGAAGCGTTATGTGATTTTCATATTACAAACGCTTATTTAAATTGTGTCACATCATGGTATCTCTCGAACAAAGTGTGCTACAGAAGTACGAAATTAGGAAGAATATAACATTTAGTGATGGAGTAGACAGAGAAGAAAATTCTTAAACTTTTGATGTTGTTTTTTAAAGCTAACAAAACATATGATTACTACTTGAAACCAGCGGTACTTTGTGAATCTCCATAGTCAGAGAATTGAGGAAAACAAATACAATTGTACGTTTCACAAATATTTATTTTATTATTATAATGGTTCCGGCCAAAAAAGAGAAACGATTCTTTTACTGGAGAAATCATGTTAATAATAAGCGAAATATTCGTGAAACGTACAATTGTATTTGTTTTGTTCAGTTCCAGTAAAATATTTTTATTGCTTGATGAAACAGAAGCGTTATGTGATTTTTATATTACAAATGCTTATAAATATTGTGTCACATCATAAGATCAACTAAAAGATCTTATGATGTGACACAATTTAAATAAACGTTTGTAATATAGAAATCACACAACGCTTGTGTTTCATCGACCAAACGATCTTATTTTTTGAGCACAGGCTAGCACATTTAAATTACGCAAACAATCCCTACAATATTCATGGTGACTGGAGAAGTAAACTATTCAGATTTGTTTTTTTTTATACTTACTATTTTAATTTAGTCTCTTAATCTAATAAATTATTGGACTTTCGAAGCTCCAAATTTAAATGGTCAAGTTGGCCTTGCCCCCCCCCCCAGTGGTATGTCTCCAGACTTACAACGCTAGAAACCGGTTTCGATACCCGTGGTGGGCAGAGCACAGATAGCCCATTGTGTAGTTTTGTGCTTATCTTCAAATAAACAAAACAAGTTGACCTTGATTTGCGAAATTGTTTCTCAGTAATGTCTGTGTTCTATTATTTCTTCAATAATTTCTCTGTTCTGTTGTTTCCCAGCAATGCCTGTGTTCTCCTCCCTCCAACATGTCTGTGTTCTATGGTTTTTCTCAGTAATGTCGTTTTTTTGTTGTTCGCTAACAGTGTCTGTGTGCTACTGTTTTCTCAGTTATGTTCGTGTTCTGTTGCTCCTAAACAATGGCTTTGTGATTTTCCCCAGGAATGTTTGTATTCTGTTTTTCTCCAAAACGTTTGTATTCCATTTTACAGCAATGCCTATCTTCTGTTTTTCTTTAAACGGGTCTGTGTTCTATTGTTTTCTCAGTAATGTTTGTGTTATTTTTCTTCCTATTAACGTTTGTCTTCTGTTGCTTCTCCACAAACATTCGTATGCTGCTGTTTCTCTACAAATATTTGAATTATATTGTTTCCAACAATGTCTGTGTTCTGTTTTTCCTAAAAAAAATGTCCATTTTCTATTGTTTCTCAGTAATTTTTCTATTCTGTTGTTTTCCAACAATGTCTGTGTTCTGTTTTTCCTGAAAAAAATTCCATGTTCTATTGTTTCTCAGTAATTTTTGTATTCTGATGTTTTCCAACAATGTCTGTGTTCTGTTTTTCCTGAAAAGATTTCAATGTTCTATTGTTTCTCAGTAATTTTTGTGTTCTGTTATTTTGTACAATAGAAATTTCATTTAACTTTTTATCTGTTAACATTATTGCACTCTGCGAAATCATCAGATTTTGAGATTTTGATTCTAAACTGATTCTTCTTGTAGTAGGGTTATGAAAATATTGCGTCTGGTCTAATGTTTAATTATAATATCTAAAATCCAATATTAAAGTTTATGTCTTTCGCCTTATTGACTATATGAGTAATTTAACATTCAAATCAAAAATGTATATCAGCTAGTATACAATGGTAACATCATAGAAGTTTGAATTATGAAGCATTGAAAATACAAATAAAACAATTACAAATGCTTAAAAGAACAATGACTTTTGTTCCTTGCTTATTAACATCTACAAACGAAGAATGTTTTTAAATTGAAACTTCGTTTATAAAATTTAGCAATTTCTATCCCCCATCATCGTGTCGTGACACTTTAAAAATCTGATTTCCTTGTTATTAATATCTCCTAGGAAGATATCAGTAGAGCATTGGTTATTGAGGATTTAAGAGTCTTGTAAGGAAACTCAATGTCTGCTTTTATTCTTCTGTAGATATATAAAGGGAGTGGGGACTGAACTGTATCTATGCTTGTTAACACTATACATCAGTGTCATCTTCCAGAAACCCTGCATCCTTTGCCATATCTTAAGCCAGCAGAAATCCGATATTGTTGACGAACCTGACTCTTCGCTTTTTTTTTTTATCTGTGATTGAATAAAAGAACATGTGCAGCCATGCAGCTCAAAAATTCAGTCGCATGGAGAAGTGAGCACCTACTCGACAAAGTGCGAGTACGTCACTAGCTTGTTTCTATATGTACAGATTACCATTAATGTAACATGCAGAATCACTATGGTAACCGTTGCTAGGTTTCAAATAGATTTATTGTACAGATCTACCAGATGTATACTAGTGTGCCTTGTAGTACTTGTCATTTGTCCGAGTACTCTTTGTTTCTTGTTTTTTTTTCCTCTGGTGGTGTCTGACACCAAAAGTTAGAAAATTAAGTTGGGATCACATCCTCATTATAATTTTAAAATTCGTAAGAGAAACGCCATTTCTCCTGACTCATAAAACTTGAGTTATAAATTCAGAATAGCATTAATTGTGTTAAGAAGTACGCGCGGTGTGAAAGCCACCAAATGCTGTAGCTAAAGATCCTCATTACATTGAGAAAATATATTAACATTTATATTAAGAAATATTTTTCACTAACATATCTGTAATTAACTACATATGAATTATTGTTTTTTGTTTGTTTG